>NC_056728.1:429402358-429404858 GCF_019279795.1 Protopterus annectens
TAAGCACCTATTCAGGCATGTCTAAAGGTCAGCTCCCGGTGTTTTCTTCTACCTGATGAATGTGGGCATCTTGGGACAATGCAGCAATTGCCTCATGTACACAGACAACCCTCTCCTCCTACCACCCAACACTATGACCTGTGAGAGATGCACTTATATAGCCAAACTGGAAGCAAAGCTGTCTTCACCAAAGACTGGCCTAGACAGTTAAGAGGAGAAGGTAAACACTTGCACCGCACCACACTCATCACATAGTCCCTCAAAACCTACACCACCAAAACACACACAGAAGCACAAAACACATACCTACATTCACGGAGTCTCTTAGTACAAATCTGTTCAAAAAAAGAGACCTCCAAAGCAAAAATACAAGCAACTTCCACCCCCCAACACAACCCAAATGACACATAGCCCACATACTCAGTGTGCCACTCAACTACAGCCCATAAGGCATAATATACCCAACACTGTAGTCATAGGTGACTCTATAGTCAGGCACACTGATGTTCCACTCACCAGGCTAAACAAGGAAAAAGTTACTGCCAGCTGCCTGTCAGGGACCAGGATCCACCACATAATGCATGCACTCAGGTCACTCCACAACAAATACAATATGACTCTGTCATTGTCCATGTTGGTGTGAATGACCTGAGACATACCTCCCTGGACTACATGAAAAGAGATATGGAGGAGCTCTCTGATCTTGTAGTCCCGGCCGGTATGACCCTAGCCCTGAGTAGCATCCTGCCATCACCCAGAATGACACCACAGTACAAGAACAAAATGATTGACTTTAACAACTGGCTAAGCTTCTGGTGTCATTCTAAGGGAATCCAGTATCTGTCTGCCTGGGAAGACATGATCGACAGACCACGCTGCTTTGCCAGAGATGGCCTGCACCTATCACCCTTGGGATTCCGGATACTGGCAAAGGCTCTTGCCACCCCTATAGTGCCTTTTTTAGGCAAGGTTGAAATGACAAATTCACCACTGTAACAGGTACAAGCAAGCAAAATCTGAGGGTAATGCTACTCAATGCTAGAAGTCTAAACCTCAAAATGCACTCACTCGAGGCACTCCTTAAAATGGAGAACATTGACATCTGTGCAGTGACAGAGACCTGGTTCAAAGCTCCAGAGAGCACCCCTGCATTACCAGGCTATAATTCATACCACACCTTTAGGCCATCAAACCTGGACCGAAACACTAAAGGTTGAGGCGTGTCCATATTCATTAAGGATATCCACACCTCCAAGCCAGTTGCTCAGAATAATGCATCCGAGATTATCCAAGTTCAACTAACTCTGGGCAAAACCGCAATCCAGATTGTAGCTTGCTACAGACCCCCCACCATGCCCCAGCATTCCCACTCCTCTTTTCTTGATACACTGGAAAATATTAAGGTACAACCCAACACTCTAATAATGGGTGATTTCAACTACCCTACCATTAACTGGGAAAACTACTCATGTACCAACTCTTTTGCTCAACGTTTTCAGGAAATCATCAATTCCAACGCCTTGGATCAACTTATTCACACCCCCACCAGGGGCAGCAATATCCTAGACCTGGACATAACCAACATGGATGACCGGTGTTCCACATCAGAGGTCAGCTCCTCGTTGGTCAGATCTGACCACAAGCTAATCAACCTAGACATCCTCATCCCGCTCCCACCCCCCATTAGGAAAACAACAGTAAAAAATTTCTCCAAAGCCAACTTCACGCTTCTTAAGAAAGAAGTGGCAAACTTCACGACACCCATACAGATGGACAATAGAGGTACGATTTATAAGCACTTACACGAGGGCATGGATCGTGCTATCCCTAACAGAACCAAGATGCTATCCTCCAAAAAAAGGAAGACAATCTGGTGGTCTTCCGCCATAAACAAACTCTACAACAGAAGAAAGAAACTGTTGCAAAAAAGAGTAAAATCCCATGATTGGAGGAACTCCTTGGTCAGCCTCAGTAAGAAGCTGAGATCCCTCATAAAATCTTCCAAAGCTAGTTATGAAAAAAAAATTGCCACTGATTCTAAAGATAACCACAAAGAATTCTATAGCTACATCAAAAATCTCAATGGCAACACTCAGATCTGCTCTGAGTTACAGCACAATGACACTAAATATACAGAAACAACTGATATTGCCAACATCCTGGCAGATAGGTTCAGTGATAACTTTACCCCCCTCTCTCACCCCCTAAAGGGCCCATCTTTATACCGGAAGAATGCAAAGTTCCTGTAATCACGGCTGCACAGGTAAAAACCTCACTCTCCAAAGCCAAGAACACAGCATCCATGGGACCTGACAACATCCCAGGCTGCCTTCTACATGAACTACAGAATAAAGTGGCACCCCACCTAAGTACCATGTTCAATCATAGCCTCACCTCAGGCTTTGTCCCCATTGAATGGCGCACCGTGACAGTTATTCCACTCCACAAAGGGGGGGCCAAAACAGACCCTGGGAACTACTGCCCCATTAGCCTGATGAGC
>NC_056728.1:429409858-429429858 GCF_019279795.1 Protopterus annectens
TTTCCATATTCATAAAGAATGCAAACACCTCCAGACTGGTAGTCCAACATAACATCACTACATCGCAGATACTGCAGGTGTAGCTAACATTGGTTAACACAGTGATTCAGGTCGTAGCCTGCTATAGTTCCCCAACCATATCCTAAGATGCACACTCTATGTTCCTAATCACCCTGGAGAATATTAGTGTCCAACCTAACACTCTCATACCGGTTGACTTCAACTACCCCAACATTAACCGGGAAAGCTACTCATGTACCAATGTACTTGCCCAACATTTCCTGGAATACATTAATTCCAATGGTCTGGACCAGCTCGTTCCTACACCCACTACATCCTTGACCTGGTCATTACTAATATGGGTGACTGTTACTGTGCACCAATAGTCAACTCCTCCCTTGTTAGATCTGACCACAAAGTCATCACCTTGGAAATCCACATCCCTCCCATCCACCCTGCAAAGGCAACCACCCTGAAAAGCCTTTCTAAAGCTAACTTTGACTTCCTAAAAACAGAGGTGCCAGCCAAGCAAATGGAGACTAGTTGCATGACTGCAAAATCAAACACCAATGCACTCTGAACACGTACACAAATGCATGGATTCTGCCATATCCAATAGAACCAAGATGCTCTCCTCCAAAAAAAGAAGCCAATCTTGTGGTTCCCTGCCATAAAGAAACTGTACAACAGAAGGAGGAAACTGATATGGAATAAGGTGTAGTCCCAAGACTGGAATAACCCACTTATCAGCCTCAATAAAAAGTTGACATCCCTCATCAAATACTCTACAACTAGCTGGGAAAACAGAATTTCAGCACATAGTAAAGACAACCACAAAGTCTCCCAGAGTTATGTAAAGAATCTCCATGGCAATACCAACATTTGCTCTGAGGTACTCAACAATGGCAACCTCCTAGACTGAGCCAACAGATATTGCCAGTATACTGGCTGACAGAGTCAGTGCCAACTTTACCCCTCTCTACCCCCCCCCAAAGGACCAATCACAATACCAGTACACTGTCAGCCACCCAGTCTTACTGCTGCACAGGTTAAAACATCACTGTCCAAGACCAAGAATACAGCTTCTATGGAACTTGGCAATATCCCTGGGTGTATTCTACAGTAACTACAGAGTGACCTGTAACCTCACCTGTGTGCCCTGTTCAATCACAGCCTCACATCAGGCTTTGTCCCTACCGAATTGTGCAGCAGTCATCCCGCTCCTCAAAGGAGGAGCGACTACAGACCATGGGAACTATCACCCCATTAGCCTGACAAGTCTGTTATGCAAAGCTATGGAATGCATCATCATGCACCTAATAAACAGGGATATGGGAATCTCCAGACTCAAGATCCCACACAGTTTGGTTTTGTGAAGGGTAGGTCATGCCTGCTCAATCAACCTGGACAACTTCTTTGAGTCAGTCACCCGAGTTGCGTCTGAAGGCAAGGTGACTCATACAGCCTAACCTGATCTGGCCAAAGCCTTTGATAACATTCCACACACTCAGGAATCATGCAAAAACTCACTAAGCTAGGCATCAACCCCTATATCACTAGGTGGTTTGCAAACTGCCTCAGAGATAGAACTCACGTGTGAAAAATAGCTGCCCCCAAGTCAGACTGCTGAGCAGTCATAAGTGGAGTCCCACAGGGCTCTGTCCTGGGTCCTCTCCTTTTGGTATCTACTTCTCTAAGGTCCATTCCAACATGAAGGGACTCTGGCTGACAAAGTTTGCAGACAGTTGCAAGTTGGCAGCTATTATTAACTACCCAAATGATGTTGGCTTCATACAGAAAGGCCTCACTGAGACCAATGACTGGTGTCAGAGCCGTGCCCTGAAGCTCAATGTCAGAAAATGTGTTGTCATCCCATTTGGGAAAAACCCTGTTCCGATGAATTACCACATTGTTGGTAGTCCCCTGAACACAGAAGGTGTTACAAGAGATCTGGGTACACAGGTTTACAGCAATGTCTCTTCTGACCACAACACTGCCACTGTGGTCACAAAGTCCTTCTATGTAGTACATCTCATTACTAACACTTTTGCATCCAGGAAAGAAGAGGTCATTGTCCCCCTGTAATCTTCTTGACAGAGTGACAATTTGTTTCACCATACATATCCTGATGAATGTGAGGTATGACAATGAAATGTATGTCATCATTTACTGACAACAATAATATCATCACAGTGATTTACCAGAGAAATGGGAATAATCTGTAAAACAGACCAGACATATGAGCAATAAACTTGGACATCCTCAAACAATCCAGGTAGTTGGGAGGTATGCTCAGAACCCCTTACTGCAATGAATCTTGTCCAAGGCTGACAAAGTGGTGGGTAGAAGCCATGAACATGGGGATGTATCTGATGTATTGGCAAAGATAAGCTAACACAGTTGCTGTAGTAACACCCTCCTGTGTGATGTAATACATATTTAGTGAAATAGCACCAAGTACTTAAATAGGAAATCTGCTATGGGTAATTACACATGTATCTGCAAATATATCAGGCACTACAGGGATGTAACAGCACTGAAAAACATACACCAGTGTAAAAGTGCATACCCACAACCAATATCACCACACTCACAGTCACATACCAGTAAGACAAGTGAACAGTAGAGTACATGGATTGTGTGAACAAATACATCATTGTATGCCACTCACACACTAGCCATACATATACTGGTCTAATTCTCAGTGTAGCCTGAATCCTGACCATGGTACAGGACATGTCTCATTCTGCCCCTACAAACACATACAGCCAATAGACCAGCAGGAACTGAAGCAGAATGCACAGTCAGATAAAGAGGAGCCATAACACTTACATCCACCCCCCCCCCAATACGCAGCCCAAATAACATGTACACATGACAAGTGTACACAATCCTGACAGTCTGTTAACAATTGCCAGACATACACATACCTCTCAAATGTAAAGCTCACCTTGGAATGTACAGGGTCAGGACTCATATCTATGGCATCTTCCCTGACATGTCTATAGGCCAACTACATCACTGGGATGGTAGCAGGAATGAAAGCAAGAAATAACGATCCTAAATATGTCTGAGCCTCACTGACATCTGGACAAAGCCTGACATCATTTGGGAACAGAGGCATAAACACAGGGGAACAATGGACATATTGCTGACATACATTGAGACAGTTGCAGATGTTACTGGGTTTGTTGCAACATATCCTTTATGAGGAATATGACGTCAGTAATACCAATAGATGTGAGTATTTACTGACTGCATTCCCCAGAGTCCATGACTGATTTACCAAGGGCACCAACTGTCTGGGGAACAGACAAAACATAACAGGCAAACATGTGGCCGGTCTGTTGACAGCGTGCTAGAGGAGAGGTATGTCAGAGACTGTCAGTTGTGGAGTCACTCACTAAATGCATGTCCAAACAAACCTACCACGTGTATAACAGCACTGATGACATAGAATCTGTTCACTATTCTGGGGATATGTCTCCCATGTTGTTGGGCTGTCCTCAAATGCCCTGTCCTGTGAAGTATTCCCACCTACTGTCTGTGAATGTGTAGCCCGCCACCTATGTAATGTCCCTCACGCAGGCAAGGAAAAGGGCCAAGGCCCACATGAAGGAATGTCCCATATGTTGGAACTAGCAGCAGTGTCCAGGCCCACAGCACAATACTATGTGAGCACCTACATAGTTGTATGGCCTTAGCAATACATGGCAGCTGCACATCTGCAGAGAGGACAGACAGAAAGTAGATAGGCAACAGGTTATGTAGTAGGATGAATGTTTTGAAGGATAGAAGTCTGAAACTGACATGTATGCCATTACTACATAACAGCAGTCCCAATGTCTACAGTTAATGTAATAATATCATGTTAATATCCAATAGGAGATATATAACAAGATACAGCTCAAACACCAAGAACAAGATAGTGTAGTACTCAGAGTCCCAGCTTTGCATGCAGGGGCTGCATAGTTCGAGTACTACAATTGGCAATCTAATTTTACATGGAAAAGCAATGTTAAAAATAATAAGTTAATAAAACAATATGTCTTAAATTATTTATGTTAACCAGTGCACTGTAGCAAGTGTGAGTGCATACAACAGGTGATACTACCCACATATAAAAAAAAAACAAAACAAACAAAAAAAAAAAACAACAAAAACAGAAAAAATAAATGTGATACTACCCATGTATACCCAAGTGTCCCATACAGTATGTTCACACCCCTTGCTACTGTAATGACAACACATAGAAGCATGTTATGTACAGAATATTTAATACACTAATTAAATGATGTCATTACTCTGCTATTTTATCACACTGGAATGTAAGCAATGGTTACCAGGGCTGAGCTCTGCTTAGCATTGCCAAAATGTGAATGCTAAGCAGATCTGCGTACTTGGAAGCATTGCTAAGCGAAGCCTAAACGGTGTAAGCACGTATTCATTTTACCATACATTAGCACCGCTTATGGTCATGCAAACCTATACAAACCTGCTTGAAGCCACTCAAAACTGCCTTAATCACTCTGTATCCAACAGTCCTTGTTCTGTCTAGCAATGAAATAAACAGCCCTAGCAGGTCTTGAACCCAGGACCCTGTACACGACAGCAACAGCAATGCACCACTAAGCCATCTGAGCTGCAGTTCTTTGGGATGTTTTGCTAAATATGCCAGGCATTACAGCCAGTTTGGTATCCACAAATATATATATATATATATATATATATATATATATATATATATATATATATATATATATATATTCAAACTTTTTGATGTTAATGTGGCTACTACCAGGTTAAGAGACTGAATTTGTACTTAAAACTTAGACTTACTGCTCTGTCTACCTGGTTGCACTAAAAAAACACGGCTGACACGAATTGTAGATTTGAGCGCTTTCGTTCACAGCTTTATTGATGCTACATTGAACTTGTTCAGAAATATACTCATACAGCATTCATAGTTAGTATATATAGTGCTAGGCTTGTTAGCCTTGGTCACATGGGGGTGTGTTTGAGGTTGAAGTTCTCGCATTGCTTTAAACTGAGACATGCTAACACCTTTAACACATTTAGCACATTTAGCACATTTAACACTTTTAAAACTTTTAACACTTTTAACACCTTTAACATAGTGAGGTGGGAGGCCTCGCATTGCTTCTATCTGTTCCATTTCAACACACATTTAATGTTAAGACTGCCATTCAGCCCTGGGGGGATGTCTGCCCTTAGGTCGATCTGCCATTTCAGCTCCTGAACTTCCAGGTGGGTACTGGAGGTTTGTGTGAAAGAGTGGACTTGTTCAAGGACTAGGAATAGGAATCTTGGGGGGAATGGCAGGTGGGTGAGTGAGTGTCTGGCTAGAGCGTTGGTAGAGTCTTGTCTGCGGTTTGCCTGCATGTGTTCCTTCATTCTGTCACTCAGTCTTCTGGAAGTCATTCCTATGTAGAATGCTACGCAGTGAGAAAATTTGCTCAGATATACTACATTGCTGCTGTTGCAGTTGTAGTGGTGTTTGAACCGAATGGGGGCGGTTCTGTTTGGGCTGCTTATATTGGACCTGGTTAGAATGTACTCGCAGCAATTGCAGTGTTTCCAAGGCCACGTGCCTTGTGGGACTGTAGGGCTGCTCGTATCTGCCTGACAACTTGGGCGGCATTTGAGGAGTATTTTTAAGAAGAGGGTCCTTATGTAGCAGAAGAAAGGAGTGGGTCCCAGTGTTTTTTTGAGAAATGGGTTGCTCACTATGATATCCCAGTTGTTAGTGAGGGTTTCTCTGATGGCTGTGCTGTCGTTGCTGATGGGGATGGGAAACCGTGGGTGGGGGGGGTTGCTTTGGTTGGTGCAGCCTTCCAACCCATGGGTGGGAATGGGTTTGTGTCTGCTATGCCTGTGCAGAGCAACTTCCAGTGCCATTTTACTCACCAGGCCTTTGGGGTAGTTTCTGTCTGTGAACAGGTTTTGCAGCACTTTGGCCTGGGCTGCAAAGTCTTCGTCATCACTGACTAGTCTACTGAAACGGACGAATTGTCCTTTGACTATGTTCTTTTTCATAAAGCCGGGGTGCTGGCTTTTGAAGTCGAGAAGATTGTTTTGGTGGGTGGGTTTTCTGTAGATGGTGGATGTAAACCGGTTGGAGACAGTGTCTAGGGACAGGGTCACTTCCAGGAAGTTTACTCTGTTGCCTTGGTCTGAAATGGTGAATTTTAGGAACCCGATGCTGTTTCTGATTTCTGTCACAAACATGTCGAGTTCTCTGTGAGTGCCTCTACACATAAAAAACAGGTCGTCTATGTACCGCTTGTAAAGCGCTACTTTGGTGAACCCTTTGAGTTTGGTAAGGGAGTTAGCTTCCCATGAGCTCAATACCAAATTGGCGTATGCGGGAGCCATTTTGGCTCCCATCGCTATGCCTTTGAGTTGTTGGTATATGTTGCCCTCGAATGTGAAGAAATTGTTTTCGAGTACCACTTTGAGCAGGGTTATTAGAGTGTCTGCTCTGGGGGGGGGGTCGACTTGCCTATGTTTGGTCAGGTACTCTCGCACCATGGCAGTGTCAAAATCATGGGGGATGCTTGGGTAGAGGGCTTCCATGTCTAGGGTGATTAGAGTGAGTTTCGTGCCCTCATGGGTCCTTTGGTATTGGGAGATGGCATCGAGAAAGGCCCATGAGTCTTTGAGATAAAACTCTGCGCTTTGTACCAAAGGGTTAAAGTAAAAGTCTATTAGTTCCGACACGTACTCGGTCTTGGTCCTTTTGGAAGACACTATCTGCCTGAGTGGGGGATCTGTTTCACTCTTGTGGATCTTGGGGATTCCAAAGAGCAGGCCTGTAGTTGGGGAGTCTACTGCCATGAAGTCGAACTCCTCGTCTGTGATTTTGCCTTGTGCTTGCAGTTTGTATAGCATGGTGTCTATGGCTGAAAACCTGCTGAGCACCTCAGATTTGCTGGTCAGACAGTAGTTGCCTGTGTCCAATAGGACTTCCAGCATTTTTTTGTTATAGTGGGCTTTGTCCATAACGGCTACCCCTGCGCCCTTGTCAGCTTTTTTGATTATAATTTGGTCATTTTTGGTGAGGCTGTGTAGGGCTTTCCTTTCTTTGGGGGTTAAATTGTTGTACCTGAAAGTGGGACTATTGTTGAGTTTCTCTCTGATATTGTTTTCCACGACCTGGGAGAACACGCTGATGGTGGGGTTTAATGGAGGGTTCCAGAGACTATTTCTCCTGAGGGTCATTGGGAGGGTGCTGTCACTGTCTGTGGAGGCAGTGCTGGTTGTACTATCGGTGACGGCTGCCTCCGCCGTTGTGGTGGGGGCCGGCCGCCTCGGGGTGCTGTGGGTGAATATTGCCGCCCTGTGCCCTCCGGGGTTGTGGTCTTGGCTTGCCCTTGTACGGGTAGTTGGGACTTCTCTGGCTATTGCCGTTAACGCTGTGATGGAGCTCGTGTTCGCAGCGTTACTGGGGCGTGGGCTGTAAGTAATCCGGTTTGGTGGGATGGCTAGCTCAATATGTGAGCCTGATGTCCCTGTTGGGCGGATTGGTCGCCCGTTAGCTTGTCGAGTGAAACCTGCAGGTCCGTTATTGGTAGGGTTCGGCCTCAGGCTTGGTGGGCAAACTGTGTGAGCTGCGGAAGACATCCTAGCATTTGGTGTTGGGGTGTGAGAGCTAACAGTATTGTCTACAAAAACATTATTGCCTACAGAGACGTTATTACTTGTGGAAACATTTCTAAACATCTGAGTCACAGAAACATTGGCAACAGAAACATTTGTGGCGTTTGGTATATTGCTTACAGAGCTATCTATTTGAGCAACAGAACCATTGAAAGCATTTGGTATAGGACTTTGCAACCTTACGTCATGAGTGGAGACTGTATTTCGCGCCAAAACATTTACAATTTCAACATTTCCAGCATTATCAAAAACATTTGCATGGATAGGCATTGAGCTTTGAGAGGTCATATTATGAGTGAACACTTCATTGTGTAGCAAAGCCGTTATATTGTTTTCATCATTTGACCAAGCATTACCACTGTTAAATATTCTAGTGCTGTCTAGGCTAGCTGAAACACTTGAGTCTATGCTGTCATCGCTGCCTAAGTTACCTATGTTTAACCTGTACGGCAACATTCTGTTAGGGTTATACAACATATTGGTTGTGTCAGGCAGTACAAATTCAGACAAAGAGACATGCATATTGTCTACAGATATTATATCGCTACTCCTTGTTACGGGGGTAGCGGGGATATTTAGTTCCTGGTCGCTTTCTTCTCCTGAGTCTGTTTCTGCCATTGTGTCTATGCCCCTGCTGTTTGTGGGGATCCACTGTGGTGGTTCGCCACTCGACACGTCGGTTGTATCAAATGCATTTGCTGCGTCTTTTTTGTTGTGGCAGATATGCCTTAAATTAAGTTTGCGGCAATACAGTTTTAGGTCTAACACTACTTCTCTTGTGTTAGCTCTTTGGGAAGGGATGAAATTAAGTCCCTTCCTTAGTAAATCACCCATGGCTGGATCTAGCGGGAGGCTGGAGAGGTTATATAAAGACTGTTTGTCTGGTGTACCTCTCTCGCTTTCTGTGCTTACCGTTAGTGGGGCTGATTTCGGAGGTGGCGTGATGATCTCATTAGCCTCGTTGTTTGGCCGTAGGTTCGCCTGTTGCGGCCTCTGCCTCTCCCTCTGCCTCCCTGGGGACCGCCCCTGGGGTGCGGGTTGTTCTGCACTGGGTCCCTGCCTTGTCCTAAAAAATGATCACCGTTGTTGGGTGGTGGGGGCAGCTTGGAACTGTGGTCTGGTTGGCGGTTGTTGGTGTCTCGTTGTCCTTGGCGTGTTGCTTTGCTCGTTGAGTCCTGGTCCTGCATTGGTGGTGCGGTTGTTGGGTGGGCTTCCCGTAGATATTTGGGGGGTACTTTCACATGGACCCTGGTCGTTGGGTTGTTCTGGTCGTCTCGTGTTCTGTTGGACTCCGTTTTGCTGGGGACCACTTTGTTGGTTGCCGTATTGCTGGTTGTTGGGTCCAGCTTGTGTGTTGGCGGTCTTGTAGTGGATCGTTCCTGCCCTGGCATGGTTGAGCGGGTAGGCTTTGTTGTCCCGGTATTGCATCAGGTCTCTTAACAGCTTTTTCTTTTTCCTTTTGGTAATTTGTTCTGTTAGTTTCCCCATTTTGGCGTTGATGCTTTCTAAATCCGCTCTTAGGGTGGGGAAACTTGGATGTTGGCTTATGGTGTCATAGATTCCCTTGATTTCCTCGTGTGTCATCTCAAGCCTTTTATGGTTGTGCGTAACGATAACTTTCATTACCTGGAGGCTTGCTTCATTGTAAATTTTGACGAGTTCCTGGTAGGTGTCACCGGTCTCGTTGATTCCGTTTGGGAATCTGTAGACCCTTAGTCCTTTCGGCACTATTTTGTTTTCGATGCAAGTCTCTAGGTAGTAGTTATCCAGAGTCATTTTTCTGTGGGATATAAGGAGCTTGCTTAGTTGTTGGCACAGGAACTTAAAATCGTTGTTGGTGATCCTGTGTTCGTTTGCTCCGGCTCCGTTTGTGCTGTTGTCATTGGGTCTCGGGCCAGGATTCCTTATTTCCTCGAAGTTGAGGAATGGGTTCGTGTGCCTTTGGTCCAGCAGTTGTGCCAATAGGGCCGACTTGTCGACACTGCCGGATGCTGGTGGTCTCTCTGGTGTGCCCGGTCTGTCTGCTGTTCTGGTTTGTCCTCTGGGGGGGCTCTGCAGCCCTAGGTCCCGGATCGGGTTTTCTGCGATGGATGAGGACTGGGATAGAGCCTTTGCGAGTGTGGCCATATCCGTAGGAATGCTGTGGGTGGATAGGTCAAATAGGTCTTGACTTTGGTCCACTTTGTCCGTGCTGCTCGCGTTTTCCATGCCTCCGTAGCCAGAAATCTTTGCTAAAAACTTATACTCAAACTTTTTGATGTTAATGTGGCTACTACCAGGTTAGGAGACTGAATTTGTACTTAAAACTTAGACTTACTGCTCTGTCTACCTGGTTGGACTAAAAAACATGGCTGACACGAATTGTAGATTTGAGCGCTTTCGCAGCTTTATTGATGCTACATTGAACTTCTTCAGAAATCTACTCATACAGCATTCATAGTTAGTATATATAGTGCTAGGCTTGTTAGCCTTGGTCACATGGGGGTGTGTTTGAGGTTGAAGTTCTCGCATTGCTTTAAACTGAGACATGCTAACACCTTTAACACATTTAGCACATTTAGCACATTTAACACTTTTAAAACTTTTAACACTTTTAACACCTTTAACATAGTGAGGTGGGAGGCCTCGCATTGCTTCTATCTGTTCCATTTCAACACACATTTAATGTTAAGACTGCCATTCAGCCCTGGGGGGATGTCTGCCCTTAGGTCGATCTGCCATTTCAGCTCCTGAACTTCCAGGTGGGTACAGGAGGCTTGTGTGAAAGAGTGGACTTGTTCAAGGACTAGGAATAGGAATCTTGGGGGGGAATGGCAGGCGAGTGAGTGTCTGGCTAGAGCATTGGTGGGGTCTTGCCTGCGGATTGCCTGCATGTGTTCCTTCATTCTGTCACTCAGTCTTCTGGTAGTCATTCCTATGTAGAATGCTACGCAGTGAGAGCATTTGCTCAGATATACTACATTGCTGCTGTTGCAGTTGTAGTGGTGTTTGAACCGAATGGGGGCGGTTCTGTTTGGGCTGCTTATATTGGACCCGGTTAGAATGTACTCGCAGCAATTGCAGTGTTTGCAAGGCCACGTGCCTTGTGGGACTGTAGGGCTGCTGGTGTCTGCCTGACAACTTGGGCGGCATTCGAAGAGTGTTTTTAAGGAGAGGGTCCTTGTGTAGCAGAAGAAAGGAGCGGGTCCCAGTGTTTTTTTGAGATCTGGGTTGCTCACTATGATATCCCAGTTGTTAGTGAGGGTTTCTCTGATGGCTGTGCTGTCGTTGCTGATGGGGATGGGAAACCGTGGGTGGGGGGGGTTGCTTTGGTTGGTGCAGCCTTCGAACCCATGGGTGAGAATGGGTTTGTGTCTGCTATGCCTGTCCAGAGCAACTTCCAGTACCATTTTACTCACCAGGCCTTTGGGGTAGTTTCTGTCTGTGAACAGGTTTTGCAGCACTTTGGCCTGGGCTGCAAAGTCTTCGTCATTGCTGACTAGTCTACTGAGACGGACGAATTGTCCTTTGACTATGTTCTTTTTCATAAAGCCGGGGTGCTGGCTTTTGAAGTCGAGAAGATTGTTTCGGTGGGTGGGTTTTCTGTAGATGGTGGACGTAAACCGGTTGGAGACAGTGTCTAGGGACAGGGTCACGTCCAGGAAGTTTACTCTGTTGCCTTGGTCTGAAATGGTGAATTTTAGAAACCCGATGCTGTTTCTGATTTCTGTCACAAACATGTCGAGTTCTCTGGGGGTGCCTTTCCACATAAAAACAGGTCGTCTATGTACCGCTTGTAAAGCGCTACTTTGGTGAACCCTTTGAGTTTGGTTAGGGAGTTAGCTTCCCTATGTAGAATGCTACGCAGTGAGAGCATTTGCTCAGACATACTACATTGCTGCTGTTGCAGTTGTAGTGGTGTTTGAAATGAATGGGGGCGGTTCTGTTTGGGCTGCTTATATTGGACCCGGTTAGAATGTACTCACAGCAATTGCAGTGTTTGCAAGGCCACGTGCCTTGTGGGACTGTAGGGCTGCTGGTGTCCGCCTGACAACTTGTGCGGCATTCGAAGAGTGTTTTTAAGGAGAGGGTCCTTGTGTAGCAGAAGAAAGGAGCGGTTCCCTGTGTTTTTTTGAGATCTGGGTTGCTCACTATGATATCCCAGTTGTTAGTGAGGGTTTCTCTGATGGCTGTGCTGTCATTGCTGATGGGGATGGGAAACCGTGGGTGGGGGGGGTTGCTTTGGTTGGTGCAGCCTTCGAACCCATGGGTGAGAATGGGTTTGTGTCTGCTATGCCTGTGCAGAGCAACTTCCAGTGCCATTTTACTCACCAGGCCTTTGGGGTAGTTTCTGTCTGTGAACAGGTTTTGCAGCACTTTGGCCTGGGCTGCAAAGTCTTCGTCATCGCTGACTAGTCTACTGAGACGGACAAATTGTCCTTTGACTATGTTCTTTTTCATAAAGCCGGGGTGCTGGCTTTTGAAGTCGAGAAGATTGTTTCGGTGGGTGGGTTTTCTGTAGATGGTGGACGTAAACCAGTTGGAGACAGTGTCTAGGGACAGGGTCACGTCCAGGAAGTTTACTCTGTTGCCTTGGTCTGAAATGGTGAATTTTAGGAACCCGATGCTGTTTCTGATTTCTGTCACAAACATGTCGAGTTCTCTGGGGGTGCCTCTCCACATAAAAAACAGGTTGTCTATGTACCGCTTGTAAAGCGCTACTTTGGTGAACCCTTTGAGTTTGGTAAGGGAGTTAGCTTCCCATGAGCTCAATACCAAATTGGCGTATGCGGGAGCCATTTTGGCTCCCATTGCTACGCCTTTGAGTTGTTGGTATATGTTGCCCTCGAATGTGAAGAAATTGTTTTTGAGTACCACTTTGAGCAGGGTTATTAGTGTGTCTGCTCTGGGGGGGTCGACTTGTCTATGTTTGGTCAGATACTCTCGCACCATGGCAGTGCCAAAATCATGGGGGATGCTTGAGTAGAGGGCTTCCATGTCTAGGGTGATTAGAGGGAGTTTCGTGCCCTCGTGGGTCCTTTGATATTGGGAGATGGCATCGAGAAAGGCCCATGAGTCTTTGAGATAAACTCTGCGCTTTGTACCAAAGGGTTAAAATAAAAGTCTATTAGTTCCAAGACGTACTCAGTCTTGGTCCTTTTGGAAGACACTATCTGCCTGAGTGGGGGATCTGTTTCGCTCTTGTGGATCTTGGGGATTCCAAAGAGCAGGCCTGTAGTTGGGGAGTCTACTGCCATGAAGTCGAACTCCTCGTCTGTGATTTTGCCTTGTGCTCGCTGTTTGTATAGCATGGTGTCTATGGCTGAAAACCTGCTGAGCACTTCAGATTTGCTGGTCAGACGGTAGCTGCCTGTGTCCAATAGGACTTCCAGCATTTTTTTGTTATAGTGGGCTTTGTCCATAATGACTACCCCTGTGCCCTTGTCAGCTTTTTTGATTATAATTTGGTCATTTTTGGTGAGGCTGTGTAGGGTTTTCCTTTCTTTGGGGGTTAAATTGTTGTACCTGAAAGTGGGACTATTGTTGAGTTTCTCTCTGATATTGTCTCTGATATTGTTTTCCATGACCTGGGAGAACACGTTGATGGTGGGGTTTAATGGAGGGTTCCAGAGACTATTTCTCCTGAGGGTCATTGGGAGGGTGCTGTCACTGTCTGTGGAGGCAGTGCTGGTTGTACTATCGATGATGGCTGCCTCCGCCATTGTGGTTGGGCCCGGCCGCCTCGCAGTGCTGTGGGTGAATATTGCTGCCCTGTGCCCTCCGGGGTTGTGGTCTTGGCTTGCCCTTGTAAGGGTAGCTGGGATTTCTCTGGCTGATGCCATTAACGCTGTGATGGAGCTCGTGTTCACAGCGTTACTGGGGCGTGGGCTGTAAGTAATCCGGTTTGGTGGGATGGCTAGCTCAATATGTGAGCCTGATGTCCCTGTTGGGTGGTTTGGTTGCCCGTTAGCTTGTCGAGTGAAACCTGCAGGTCCGTTATTGGTAGCGTTCGGCCTCAGGCTTAGTGGGCAAACTATGTGAGCTGTGGAAGACATCCTAGCATTTGGTGTTGGGGTGTGAGAGCTAACAGTATTGTCTACAAAAACATTATTGCCTACAGAGACATTATTACTTGTGGAAACATTTCTACACATCTGAGTCCCAGAAACATTGGCAACAGAAACATTTGTGGCGTTTGGTATCTTGCTTACAGATCTATCTATCTGAGCAACAGAACCATTGAAAGCATTTGGTATAGGACTTTGCAACCTTACGTCATGAGTGGAGACTGTATTTCGCGCCAAAACATTTACAATTTCAACATTTCCAGCATTATCAAAAACATTTGCATGGATAGGCATTGAGCTTTGAGAGGTCATATTATGAGTGAACACTTCATTGTGTAGCAAAGCCGTTATATTGTTTTCATCATTTGATCAAGCATTACCACTGTTAAATATTCCAGTGCTGTCTAGGCTAGCTGAAACACTTGAGTCTATGCTGTCATCGCTGCCTAAGTTACCTATGTTTAACCTGTACGGCAACATTCTGTTAGGGTTATAAAACATATTGGTTTTGTCAGGCAGTACAAATTCAGACAAAGAGACATGCATATTGTCTACAGATATTATATCGCTACTCCTTGTTATGGGGGTAGCGGGGATATTTAGTTCCTGGTCGCTTTCTTCTCCTGAGTCTGTTTCTGCCATTGTGTCTATGCCCCTGCTGTTTGTGGGGATCCACTGTGGTGGTTCGCCACTCGACACATCGGTTGTATCAAACGCATTTGCTGCGTCTTTTTTGTTGTGGCAGATATGCCTTAAATTAAGTTTGCCGCAATACAGTTTTAGGTCTAACACTACTTCTCTTGTGTTAGCTCTTTGGGAAGGGATGAAATTAAGTCCCTTCCTTAGTAAATTACCCATGGCTGGATCTAGCGGGAGGCTGGAGAGGTTATATAAAGACTGTTTGTCTGGTGTACCTCTCTCGCTTTCTGTGCTTACCATTAGTGGGGCTAGTTCCGGAGGTGGCGTGATGATCTCGTTAGCCTCGTTGTTTGGCCGTAGGTTCACCTGTTGCGGCCTCTGCCTCTCCCTCTGCCTCCCTGGGGACCGCCCCTGGGGTGCGGGTTGTTCTGCACTGGGTCCCTGCCTTGTCCTAAAAAATGATCACCATTGTTGGGTGGTGGGGGGCAGCTTGGAACTGTGGTCTGGTTGGCGGTTGTTGGTGTCTCGTTGTCCTTGGCGTGTTGCTTTACTCGTTGAGTCCTGGCCCTGCATTAGTGGTGTGGTTGTTGGGTGGGCTTCCTGTAGATATTTGGAGGGTACTTTCACATGGACCCTGGTCGTTGGGTTGTTCTGGTCGTTTCGTGTTCTGTTGGACTCCGTTTTGCTGGGGACCACTTTGTTGGTTGCCGTATTGCTGGTTGTTGGGTCCAGCTTGTGTGTTGGTGGTCTTGTAGTGGATCGTTCCTGCCCTGGCATGGTTGAGCGGGTAGGCTTTGTTGTCCCGGTATTGCATCAGGTCTCTTAACAGCTTTTTCTTTTTCCTTTTGGTAATTTGTTCTGTTAGTTTCCCCATTTTGCCGTTGATGCTTTCTAAATCCGCTCTTAGGGTGGGGAAACTTGGATGTTGGCTGATGGTGTCATAGATTCCCTTGATTTCCTCATGTGTCATCTCAAGCCTTTTATGGTTGTGCGTAATGATAACTTTCATTACTTGGAGGCTTGCTTCGTTGTAAATTTTGACCAGTTCCTGGTAGGTGTCACCGGTCTCGTTGATTCCGTTTGGGAATCTGTAGACCCTTAGTCCTTTCGGCACTATTTTGTTTTCGATGCAAGTCTCTAGGTAGTAGTTATCCAGAGTCATTTTTCTGTGGGATATAAGGAGCTTGCTTAGTTGTTGGCACAGGAACTTGCAATCGTTGTTGGTGATCCTGTGTTCGTTTGCTCCGGCTCCATTTGTGCTGTTGTCATTGGGTCTCAGGCCAAGATTCCTTATTTCCTCGAAGTTGAGGAATGGGTTCGTGTGCCTTTGGTCCAACAGTTGTGCCAATAGGGCTGACTTGTCGACACTGCCGGGTGCTGGTGGTCTCTCTGGTGTGCCCGGTCTGTCTGCTGTTCTGGTTTGTCCTCTGGGGGGGCTCTGGAGCCCTAGGTCCTGGATCGGGTTTTCTGCAATGAATGAGGACTGGGATAGAGCCTTTGCGAGTGTGGCCATATCCGTAGGAATGCTGTGGGTGGATAGGTCAAATAGGTCTTGACTTTGGTCCACTTTGTCCATGCTGCTCGCATTTTCCATGCCTCCGTAGCCAGAAATCTTTGCTAAAAACTTATACTCAAACTTTTTGATGTTAATGTGGCTACTACCAGGTTAGGAGACTGAATTTGTACTTAAAACTTAGACTTACTGCTCTGTCTACCTGGTTGGACTAAAAAAACATGGCTGACACGAATTGTAGATTTGAGCGCTTTCGTTCGCAGCTTTATTGATGCTACATTGAACTTCTTCAGAAATCTACTCATACAGCATTCATAGTTAGTATATATAGTGCTAGGCTTGTTAGCCTTGGTCACATGGGGGTGTGTTTGAGGTTGAAGTTCTCGCATTGCTTTAAACTGAGACATGCTAACACCTTTAACACATTTAGCACATTTAGCACATTTAACACCTTTAAAACTTTTAACACTTTTAACACTTTTAACGTAGTGAGGTGGGAGGCCTCGCATTGCTTCTATCTGTTCCATTTCAACACACATTTAATGTTGACTGCCATTCAGCCCTGGGGGGATGTCTGCCCTTAGGTCGATCTGCCATTTCAGCTCCTGAACTTCCAGGTGGGTACAGGAGGTTTGTGTGAAAGAGTGGCCTTGTTCAAGGACTAGGAATAGGAATCTTGGGGGGGAATGGCAGGCGAGTGAGTGTCTGGCTAGAGCGTTGGTGGGGTCTTGCCTGTGGATTGCCTGCATGTGTTCCTTCGTTCTGTCACTCAGTCTTCTGGTTGTCATTCTTATGTAGAATGCTACGCAGTGAGAGCATTTGCTCAGATATACTACATTGCTGCTGTTGCAGTTGTAGTGGTGTTTGAACCGAATGGGGGCGGTTCTGTTTGGGCTGCTTATATTGGACCCGGATAGATTGTACTCGCAGCAATTGCAGTGTTTACAAGGCCACGTGCCTTGTGGGACTGTAGGGCTGCTGGTGTCTGCCTGACAACTTGTGCGGCATTCGAAGAGTGTTTTTAAGGAGAGGGTCCTTGTGTAGCAGAAGAAAGGAGCGGGTCCCAGTGTTTTTTTGAGATCTGGGTTGCTCACTATGATATCCCAGTTGTTAGTGAGGGTTTCTCTGATGGCTGTGCTGTCGTTGCTGATGGGGATGGGAAACCGTGGGTGGGGGGGTTGCTTTGGTTGGTGCAGCCTTCGAACCCATGGGTGAGAATGGTTTTGTGTCTGCTATGCCTGTGCAGAGCAACTTCCAGTGCCATTTTACTCACCAGGCCTTTGGGGTAGTTTCTGTCTGTGAACAGGTTTTGCAGCACTTTGGCCTGGGCTGCAAAGTCTTCGTTATTGCTGACTAGTCTACTGAGACAGACGAATTGTCCTTTGACTATGTTCTTTTTCATAAAGCTGGGGTGCTGGCTTTTGAAGTCGAGAAGATTGTTTTGGTGGGTGGGTTTTCTGTAGATGGTGGATGTAAACCGGTTGGAGACAGTGTCTAGGGAAAGGGTCACGTCCAGGAAGTTTACTCTGTTGCCTTGGTTTGAAATGGTGAATTTTAGAAACCCGATGCTGTTTCTGATTTCTGTCACAAACATGTCGAGTTCTCTGGGGGTGCCTTTCCACATAAAAAACAGGTCATCTATGTACCGCTTGTAAAGCGCTACTTTGGTGAACCCTTTGAGTTTGGTTAGGGAGTTAGCTTCCCTATGTAGAATGCTACTCAGTGAGAGCATTTGCTCAGACATACTACATTGCTGCTGTTGCAGTTGTAGTGGTGTTTGAAACGAATGGGGGCGGTTCTGTTTGGGCTGCTTATATTGGACCCGGTTAGAATGTACTCACAGCAATTGCAGTGTTTGCAAGGCCACGTGCCTTGTGGGACTGTAGGGCTGCTGGTGTCCGCCTGACAACTTGTGCGGCATTCGAAGAGTGTTTTTAAGGAGAGGGTCCTTGTGTAGCAGAAGAAAGGAGCGGTTCCCAGTGTTTTTTTGAGATCTGGGTTGCTCACTATGATATCCCAGTTGTTAGTGAGGGTTTCTCTGATGGCTGTGCTGTCGTTGCTGATGGGGATGGGAAACCGTGGGTGGGGGGGGTTGCTTTGGTTGGTGCAGCCTTCGAACCCATGGGTGCGAATGGGTTTGTGTCTGCTATGCCTGTGCAGAGCAACTTCCAGTGCCATTTTACTCACCAGGCCTTTGGGGTAGTTTCTGTCTGTGAACAGGTTTTGCAGCACTTTGGCCTGGGCTGCAAAGTCTTCATCATCGCTGACTAGTCTACTGAGACAGACAAATTGTCCTTTGACTATGTTCTTTTTCATAAAGCCGGGGTGCTGGCTTTTGAAGTCGAGAAGATTGTTTCGGTGGGTGGGTTTTCTGTAGATGGTGGATGTAAACCAGTTGGAGACAGTGTCTAGGGACAGGGTCACGTCCAGGAAGTTTACTCTGTTGCCATGGTCTGAAATGGTGAATTTTAGGAACCCGATGCTGTTTCTGATTTCTGTCACAAACATGTCGAGTTCTCTGGGGGTGCCTCTCCACATAAAAAAACAGGTTGTCTATGTACCGCTTGTAAAGCGCTACTTTGGTGAACCCTTTGAGTTTGGTAAGGGAGTTAGCTTCCCATGAGCTCAATACCAAATTGGGGTATGCGGGAGCCATTTTGGCTCCCATTGCTACACCTTTGTGTTGTTGGTATATGTTGCCCTCGAATGTGAAGAAATTGTTTTTGAGTACCACTTTGAGCAGGGTTATTAGAGTGTCTGCTCTGGGGGGGTCGACTTGTCTATGTTTGGTCAGATACTCTTGCACCATGGCAGTGCCAAAATCATGGGGGATGCTTGAGTAGAGGGCTTCCATGTCTAGGGTGATTAGAGGGAGTTTCGTGCCCTCGTGGGTCCTTTGATATTGGGAGATGGCATCGAGAAAGGCCCATGAGTCTTTGAGATAAACTCTGCGCTTTGTACCAAATGGTTAAAATAAAAGTCTATTAGTTCCAAGATGTACTCAGTCTTGGTCCTTTTGGAAGACACTATCTGCCTGAGTGGGGGATCTGTTTCGCTCTTGTGGATCTTGGGGATTCCAAAGAGCAGGCCTGTAGTTGGGGAGTCTACTGCCATGAAGTCGAACTCCTCGTCTGTGATTTTGCCTTGTGCTCGCTGTTTGTATAGCATGGTGTCTATGGCTGAAAACCTGCTGAGCACCTCAGATTTGCTGGTCAGACGGTAGTTGCCTGTGTCCAATAGGACTTCCAGCATTTTTTTGTTATAGTGGGCTTTGTCCATAATGACTACCCCTGTGCCCTTGTCAGCTTTTTTGATTATAATTTGGTCATTTTTGGTGAGGCTGTGTAGGGCTTTCCTTTCTTTGGGGGTTAAATTGTTGTACCTGAAAGTGGGACTATTGTTGAGTTTCTCTCTGATATTGTCTCTGATATTGTTTTCCATGACCTGGGAGAACACGTTGATGGTGGGGTTTAATGGAGGGTTCCAGAGACTATTTCTCCTGAGGGTCATTGGGAGGGTGCTGTCACTATCTGTGGAGGCAGTGCTGGTTGTACTATCGATGATGGCTGCCTCCGCCGTTGTGGTTGGGCCCGGCCGCCTCGCAGTGCTGTGGGTGAATATTGCTGCCCTGTGCCCTCCGGGGTTGTGGTCTTGGCTTGCCCTTGTAAGGGTAGCTGGGATTTCTCTGGCTATTGCCATTAACGCTGTGATGGAGCTCGTGTTCGCAGCGTTACTGGGGCATGGGCTGTAAGTAATCCGGTTTGGTGGGATGGCTAGCTCAATATGTGAGCCTGATGTCCCTGTTGGGCGGATTGGTTGCCCGTTAGCTTGTCGAGTGAAACCTTCTGGTCCGCTATTGGTAGCGTTCGGCCTAAGGCTTGGTGGGCAAACTATGTGAGCTGTGGAAGACATCCTAGCATTTGGTGTTGGGGTGTGAGAGCTAACAGTATTGTCTACAAAAACATTATTGCCTACAGAGACATTATTCCTTGTGGAAACATTTCTACACATCTGAGTCCCAGAAACATTGGCAACAGAAACATTTGTGGCGTTTGGTATCTTGCTTACAGATCTATCTATCTGAGCAACAGAACCATTGAAAGCATTTGGTATAGGACTTT
>NC_056728.1:429437358-429549858 GCF_019279795.1 Protopterus annectens
AGGTGGTCTGTAATAATGGAAAATAGGGGTTTGAAAGAATATGTTTCTCAACAAGACTTGCTGTACTGATGTACTGCTGAACAGTACCAGTGGCTATAGCATGTGGCTGTGTCTGTAGTGTCATAGATCACAGCTCAGGCCCCTGACTCACCCCAGGAAAGGACAGCTGATATTTGTCAACTACTGGAGTGTCTGTCAAACACCAGTGACTGTGTCACTTCTAGACTAACTACTGGGCTGTTGTACACATCCATATGTTACCTGTGCACATAACTATGATACACATTTCCTCTTGTGAATATAACAGAACTATACAGAGCATGTGCAGAGTAAAGTACTGTTGCAGAACTGTGTGTTGAAATACATGTGATATAGTGAGTTCATGCCATTCAACTGTACAGTCTCATACGAGCATGTGTGCCTGATATCTGTAGTCACATACACATAGACTTGTGTTATGTTAGGCAAACCATTGTCAAGTCTTTTAACAATGACACAGTAACATAGTAGCCTAGATATGAATGTGGGGTATCCTCCAGGTTAACACTGTGATAGCAAAGCCTACTGTGCAATCATCTTACTTATCTGTATATGTAAATAAGTTGTGCATGTTCTGCTTGTGTGTAATATCACTTTCAGTGCATACAACAGACATAAATGTTTGCAGGTACTGGTTGTTGCATTGCCATGACAATGATATGGGTACTAGAATAGGCATGATTATCAGGTTGTAATCGGAGAAGTGTGCAACTGTGTTATGACCTTCTGTCCATGCCTACCACAAACAGCTATCTGAACACCTACATACAGTGGATATCAAGAGTGTACACAACCCTACTGAAATGCCAGGTTTGTGTATTATACAACAGTGAGACCACAGAAAATCTTGTTAAAATATGTCCCACCTTGAATGTGACCCATAATCTGTACAATTCTATTGACAAACATCTGTTAGGGGAGTAAATATTAAACATAAGAAATGTACTATAAACTGGTTGCATACATCTGCACACACAGAAACCACTACTTGGTTGATGCACCTCTTGCAGTAATCACAGCATTCTCTTTCTGGTTACACACATGCCATTAATTAAGAAGACTCTGATTACCCCAAATAATGTTCAACTGTCCTAGTAGGATATATTTGACATTTTGTCCAGTTGCCTGCTACAGCAAAAGACATGTTTGACAGAGAGCTTACAAAGCATTGAAGGTAACTCATTGTGGAAAGGTATCAGTCAGGAGTAGGGTAGAAAAAGTATCCCCAACATTGGATATACCATGGAACACAGTGGAGACAGTCATGAAAAGGTGGATTAAATATGGGACAACAGTGCTGTTGAAAAGAACCAGATGTCCTTCCAAAACAATTGACAAGACATGTTGAGAACTGGTCAGGGAGGCTGCTAGGGGACATGCAGCAACACAGAGGGACTTGAAGGACTCTCAGGCAAGTACTATTTCTGTAGTACATGTGGCAACAATCGCCTGGATTCTGCATAAGTCTGGCCTATGGGGAGGTGTCAGTAAATAGAAGCACTTACCCACACCAAACACCATCCAGGGCTGTGTACAGATAACCAAATATAACATCAAGTCTCCCAAAGGCATGTGCTGCAATGTGTAATGGTGTCATGAGACCAAGGTTCAGATCTACAGACAGTATTCCTAAAGCTACGTGTGGCGCACAAGCAACACCTCACTTCACCTGAGGACAACCATACACACAGTGTAGCTTGATGTTGGCAGTCTCCAGCATTAGGGCTGCTGTTCATTAGCTGGAACTAGGCCTGTAGACATGGTGGAAGGAATTCTGAACAGTTACAAATATCACTCGCATGTGTGCCACAGCTGTCAAGCATCTGCAATACAGCCAAGGATGGAGAGGGGTTTCAGCTTCTAACACAACAATGAATTGAAGCATACATCCAAAGCTAGCTAAAATGGCTCTATCTGAGCACAATCAAGGTTATGAATTAGGCCAGACAAAGCCCAGACTCAACACCAATAGTAAACCCCCAGTGTGACCTCCAAGGACTGTGCCCATGAGCTGGCCTTGCAATCTTACAGAGTTGGGAGATCTTTGTAGGGAAGACTGTCCAAATAATGCCAAGGCAAGATGTGCCATGATAATATACCCCTTTCCAGACAGTGCGACTGCTGTAGTGCAATTAACAGGTGCTTCAACCAAGCATTGGTTAAAGGGTGTTCATAGCTATGCAACCACACTATTGTATGCATCTCATTCAGTATCTTCACAACTAACACACTTGTCTGTTTCTTGATTGGATTGCAGAGTTCATATGTCACATATAAGGTGTGTAATGTTTTCAAACGCAGTACTGTGGTCTAATTTTATATCATAAAAGAAGCTGGTGTGTACGCTTATCATATCTATGTTACATTAAGAAGCTCATTGTTGTAAGTGGATGTGACTGCACATACATTCACTGCTGCTGATGAGATGTGCAAATCAACTGTATGTCATTAATTGGTGACATCAGTCCTCATATCATCCCAGTTATGTGCCAGACAAACACACAGGGGTTGTGAGGAACAGTGCAAACATAAGTGCCAGATATCTACACATTCAGCAATGATTAGTACAGTTGTGAGGTGTGGTGTACAGTAGATGCCAGTGTGCTATACAGGTGCACAGCAATAATGTGTACATAAGGTGCAGTGTGTTCTAGGGGAAGGGACATCACCTACTAACACAACTCAAGCATCACACAGATGTAGATTGTTAGAAGGTTTAAGAATGGCTGCAATGCTTGATGTTGAGGGCCATGTGTCATGCATGTCAACTGCTGGGTAATGTGAGGTCTGTGTAATATCTTTGTGCCACCTCACTTGTAACTGTGTGTGTGTGTGTGTGTGTGTGTGTGTGTGTGTGTGTGTGTGTGTGTGTGTGTGTGTGTGTGTGTGTGTGTGTAAGTAAACCATACTGTACAGGTATTAAATTAGATATATTGTCTTCCCCTCACAGGTGGTGATGGGGGTCAGGGTCCCTCCTGCGTGGAAACTGATGTCAGTGTCTCTGCTAACTCTGACAATGATGATAAGCATAGTGAGGCACAGGCGGGGTTGTCAGGGGCTGAATCTGTGCCATTGGTTGGGATCCCACTTTTGTCCACCACATCCTCGCACACATTCACAATGCCCACACATGCCTCATCACCAGTGGCCATAGATGAGGGACAGTTGGCAGGTGGTGGCATGGAACAGGAAAATGTGGTGACCAGGGCAAGTGTGTCTGTAGATACCAGCTACAGCTGGATAATAGACGAGGTCCCACACAGGCAGATGGACAGGGGTGCTCAGAGGACTGCTGCCCATTATGTCCCTGCCAGAAGTGCCACAGCAGGTGTCACCAGATGTATGTTTCGGACTGTCATGGCAGCACAGGCACATATGGAACATCACATCAGACTGTAAAGGTCCAGATGGCAAATCTTCCTGCTATTCGTGACAACATCAATGATCTTGCAGATGCCCACTGTTATGGATAGATGGTTGGATGAGATGGTGGCACTCCTTGACTGTGGGATGTCTGTGTGGACATAGGACAGCACCATGAACAGCTGATGGTCTACATGGCCATGCAACATGTCATTCCCACTCCCATAGTGGCAGTACCAGCAGCACAAATGCAGGGGAGTTGCTGTCCACACCACAATGCAGCAGGCCACGGTCACATGGCCCTGGCTTATCCCAACAGGGATGCGGATCCAGCAGACAGCTGTCAGTGGCAGGGAGTACTATTCCATCTGGCCTTGGGCCTGGTGGTGCCAGTGGAACCCCTGTCAGACCCAGTTCCCGTGTCCATGGCCAGACACTGTGAACTGTACACCTTGCCATGTACGGTCCACAGCTGTCCAACATACCCATGTATAGGGCAGAAACCTGGCAGAACTATGTGCATACACACACACACACACACACACACACACACACACACACACACACACACACACACACACACACACACACACATCACCATCACAGCTAGTGCACATCCATAGTTACACACACCACCTCTGCATGGCCCATGTAATACACAACCCCCAACCCACACTCATGATGTCAACCAATTGGCTCAGCCTAGGCCTCTGGCAAACCCACACCACACCCTGTGCATATGATGACACCTGTGCATTATCCATGTCATCCATACCAATAATGCAGGGACATGCTAACATGGTTCTGATGCACAGGGTGGATTCAGTAAAGGTTAGCAATGGAATGCTGTGTAAAGTGTTGTCAGCCACCATGCTTAATGGTTACACTTGAGAGTGTGTAGCTGTCCAGCCATGCTCCATTATTTCTGTTATTAACACTGACTGACTGTGGTCCCCATAATGTATTCTGTTTGTGTTCTAGGTGTCTGTCTGCCAGGAGGATGTAGCCCTGCAGTCCTTTTCAACAAGGGGTACGGCAGTGTGGTAACACATTGACTGTGTCATATCCAGGGTATAGCTGTATACAATTAACAGGTCTGTATAACAGTTATTGCATGTGCCACATGGCTGATAGGGGTGTATACTGGCAAGTGCATGATGGATTATGTCAGCAGCTCTTGCACAGTGGACAGTGGTAAGTGTCCTGGGTAGTACACACCAAAGGTTTGTGAATATCACGCAATGCAGAGGGTACTATGTGGATACAACACACAGAGTATACTGTTCACACACACACACACACGCATACACGCACACACACACGCACACACACGCACACACGCACACACACACACACACACACACACACACACACACACACACACACACACACACACACACACACACACACACACACAAACACACACAGGATCGCGATTGCCAGTGTTGGGTTTGACACCCCCACCCATCTAGTTATTGGAGGTACAGTGTTAGGCAGTTATCACAGGGGGCACAGAGCTCATACTGTGTTGCGTTTCCGAAATACATGTACAGTGATTAACATGACATGCTCCTGTAAGGTATGGCAATGGGTGGTATAGATGGTGTGACAGCTTTCATATTACTGTCACACATGAGTGAACACATTCCCAAACACTGCTGTACACCCAATGCACACACACACACTTGCCAGTACTGACATTAGCAGACCAACCTATCTTGTTATTTGTAACATACTATTCCATGCTGTTGACAGGGCTTACAGGGCTGCAGCGTGTGTACAAATACCATTACAGCTGATGTGAATAGCAGACCTCATCCAGTAGACTTAGGAATGTGTACTGTGTGTGCCATGGCCACACACACACACACACACACACACACACACACACACACACACACACACACACACACACACACACACACACACACAATACTCTTCTCTCACACACATTTGCCAGGTGTGGGAGTAGAACCCCTACCTATCTATTCATTGTTACTACATTGTTGCACATTTATCACACGCACCATGCATGGAGGTTATGGGGTGACACTTGTCCAAAGCTAAGTCTACAGTGAGGGACATCACCAGACCTTGCAAATCATGGCAATGGGGGATGTACTGGGTGAGAGAGTCCACAAAATACTGTAACCTACACATATACACACACACAATAATACACACACACACACACACACACACACACACACACACACACACACACACACACACACACACACACACACACACACACTCTTACAAGGACTCATATTAGAAGCCCTAGCTATGTGGTTGTTGGTATTATAGTGTTATGCATTTCACACACACACCACAGAGATTATAGATTGTAGAGTGTCCCAAGGTACCTATACAGTGAATAACATCTGCAGCACCTATAAGGTATAGCAATGGTATTTGTACTGGGTGAGACGGGCCACCAAGTACTTTCAGCCACATGTTTACAGACTCACAAACACTCTCAAACATACTAATGCACACACAATTTGACAGTCCTGAGATCCATGGTTTCAAAGAGTCATAGGTGTGTACATGGCAAATGCTTTACAAGCCTAGCCCATGGGGATACACTGGCATCATGCCACCTGACGATACTCCCCAGTGTGTGTACTGTGTATAGTCACTGTAGTGATCCCCAGGGTGGGTAGTCTATTCCCCATCTAGTCCTCTTGATATCTCTTGTAGAGAGCCAGTGCTGTCGGCTTGAAATGTATGTGTAGCATCTATTCCATGGAGTGGCCAGCCTCTGGGCTGGCATCTATTCCATGGAGTGACCAGTCTCTGGGGTGTGCATCTGTCCCTCCAGCATGTCCTACTGATTGTGAGGATGGCGTTGGGGTATCTGGGGCATGTTGTATGACAGATTGGTGTCCTCGGATGTAGCATTCCTGACAGGGTTGGGTCAGACATGGCTGTGTATGTCAGGTAGAGATCGCACCTATGTAGGCAATAGGAGATGGAGATTAAGGGTAGTTGTTGGAGTCTGTCCATATGGGGCAAGTGTGTAGTACTTAAGATCCTCTTTGTGAGGTACATTTGCAGACTCTCCTGTTGTTGCTGGTGTCCAGTGGGGTACATGGCAAATGGGCAATGGTACACATTGATTGGCCTGCTGAGGGGTGTGTGCAGGGAAACCCTGCCCTTTTACTTCCTGGATTCCACACCCTAAGTCAGGTGTAGTGACACATGGTAGGACATTCGGAAGACAGTGGCACTGTGGTGGTCACCATACAGCTCACTGTCAACCTGTGTTCCCAGTTCTGTTATACCAACATCAGTGGGACTACATAATTATGTAAAATTCAAGTTACAAACAAACTATAGTAATGAATGTTAGTAAAAAATTTGATATAAATTCACAATAATACATAAAAAATGTCAAAAAGGAATGCATTTTTCAACCCATTTAAAACACACTAGTGTGCAAAACAATATTAACATTCTAACTATATACATACAATAAGTTAAAAGTAAAACATGTAAAATACTATAAATATAATAGATATGGTATACAAAACTAAACAATACTTTTTTAATTTTAGATAATGGTTGCTTAGTAACAAATTAGTTAATTTATATTAATTAGTATTCACATGATTAAATGTTATAGGAAGTAGTATAAAAGGAGGGAATTTGTTTTTTATTGTATTTCTGATGAAGTCCTGTATGTAGGTGGATGAAAACGCGGTTGATTTGTTTGAAGCATTAAAACAAGATTAAATTTTGCTGCCTTAATCACTTTGTGGAGCTGTGGCTACTGGATTCCTGTGTGCTTTGGTGTTTTTTTGGTTATTGTGACTTTCAAAGCACTATTTCCTCCTTGTTTTTGAGGTTTATGGGAACTATGTCGTACCCAAGGGGGGGTGGCGGCACATCATCTGGCATTGAGTGTATGCCCAGGGTTCTGACAACAGTCATAGGTCTCAGAGGCCTTTGTGTAGGATGTCAACCTCGAGTGGGTGGATAATAATAGCACCCACCTTGTACTCATCTGCAAACATTGTTAGTCGGGGCGCCTCTGTATTGGGCTAGTCCTCAGAGGTGTGGATCCCAATTATGAGTGAACCCAGATCCACAACCTGTGAGACTCCACTCGTGACTGTTCAGCAGTCTAAGATGGGGTCCGCTGCTTTCACACTGTGGGTTCTGTGAACCAGTTTGCAGGCCACCTACTGATGTAGGTGTGGGTGCCTACCTGACTGTGTTTGTGTATGATTCCTGAGTGGAAAGTGATATCCAAGGATTAGATGGGCAGCCTATCTTGTTATCTATCCCATACTGTCGCACAGTTATTGTACATGGCACAATGCTTATAGGGCTGCAGAGTGTCTACAGGTCCCTCTACAGTGGGTGGCAACTGTGGGCCTTGTAATGTGGACACTGGGACATGTACTGGGTGTGCAACAGCAAAAAGTTGTAAAACCCACCTCCCACTGATATTCGCAGACACACACACATTTGCCCAGACTGAGATTAGAATCCCTATCTATTTATTTCTACTACAGTGCTACACATTTATCGCACACGACACAGAGCTTACAGGGTGACAGTTGTACAAAGGTACTTCTAAGGTGAGGAACATCACCAGCCCTTGTAAAGTGTGGCAATGGGTGATGTACTGGGTGGGGAGGCCACAAAATACTTTAGACTACACATATACACACACACAGACATTTGCCAGTGCTAGGATTAGAACTCCTACCTAACTAGTTCTTTGTACAAGAATGCTATGCAGTTATCGCATGCACCACAGAGCTTATGGAGCTGAGGACTGACAGAAGCCACTTCTAAGATGAGTGATATCTGCAGGATTGATAAAGTGGGGAAAGGGGAAGTGTACTGGGTTTGAATGGACCCAAAAGCATTTAGCTGTAAACTAACACACACACACACACACACACACACACACACACACACACACACACACACACACACACACACACACACACACACACACACACACACACACAACACACACACACACTTGCCAGGACTTAGATTAGAACACCTACCTAATTCTTTGTATTATAGTGTTATGCAGTTATCACTCGCACCACAGAGATTATGGGGTTGAGGCCTGATGGAAGGCACTTCTAAGATGATTGATATCTGCAGGACTGCTACAGTAAACAAAGGGGAAGTCGACCGGGTTTGAATGGATCCAAAAGCTTTCAGTTGTAAACACACACACTTTTACATTTGCCAGGACTCAGATTAGAACCCCTACCTAACTAGTTATTTGTACAATAGTGCTATGCAGTTATCCCATGCACCACAGAACTTATGGGGCTGGGCCTGACAAAAGTGACTTTGATGGTGAAAGACATCGTCAGGACTGCTAAGTTGGGGAATGGGAAGTGCACTGGGTGGGGAAGGCCTGTTCATTCCTAGATCCTACTGACATTTATCTTGGGAAGCGCACTGGTTGGGAAAGGCCTATTAATTCCTAGATCCTACTGACGTTTCTCTTGGGAAGTGCACTGGGTGGGGAAGGCCTATTCATTCCTAGATCCTACTGACATTTCTCTAAGTATATGAGCATGCCCAGTGTGTCCTTCTATAGTACATGTGGGCCTCCATTCCAGGGATTATTGTACTTCAGTCTGGTTTGTTTTGTGCTACAGTCATACCTCTTAACATGTTGGTGCAGGATCTCTGGAGATAGCCTAGCACAATATGGGGACAATGGGCCATGCAGTGACTGTGACAATTTCTCTCAGTAATGTACGGGTTGCTAGGCTTACTGGGCCTGTTTTAGCAGACATCTGTCATATATGCCATTTGACACTGTCATGTATTGTTTCAGTACCTCGTGACATACCTCCTCAGCTCATCACAGTGATTTACCAGAGGAATACAGAATGGATGGTGCACACACCAGGTTTATGGGCCAAATGCTATGCATTCTTGCACAATCCAGCCTGTTGAGAGGTGTGCCTATGGCCAATTGACTGCTGGTGCTGTGGAAGTGGTCCAGCACCTTGGTGATATATTACAATGGTGGAATCTCTGTGTATTTATGTTCTAGCCTGGTCTGATTTCCAGTCCACAGGTGGGTAATATAAGTCAGACAGGATCAGGGTGACAGGCAGAATCCAGATAGATTTGTAGGGGATAGGATATCTGGGGGGGGTGTCCTGGGTGGATAGGTTTGCCTATAGCTACCAGTACTTTGCACTGGGTTCTCCTCAATGGTTGACTGCACTTGGAGGGTCTTGTATGTGTCAGACTACTTGACCAGCCTGTAGGCGTGTGTTTGTCACACATATATGTATGGCCCACCTCATTTTGCTTGGATGGCCACATATTGGGGTCAGGATGTTGCATAGGGTGTGTGATCAGGGAGGGGTGTGTTACTCCTCATGGCTGTGGCCCACGGTTCTGTGGGTGCAGACATGTCACCATCTTCCAGGGTTAGGCATGCCTGCACTGAGTGCATTCCCATGTTTAAACTCCTAGCCCTGCCTGTCGACTGTACAGAGTATCACAGAATGTCCACATCCATGACTCATATATCTTGTTGATTACCCAAACAAGTGTGGTTTTCAAGTAAATGTGTTTTGCAAGTCACTCAGGGTTAAAGTCAGATATTACTGACAGTTAACACTGCAGTATCAGACTTAGTACCCATCAGACATTCCATGCTAATACAAATCATTCCATCAACTTTATAACATTATTAGAGCAGTATTTCACAGGTTTCCTTCTCTTTGGGCCTTCATCACCCGATTCATAGCTTTGTCCAGATTTCTGGCTCCCTGAGACTGGCAGGTTTGCTCCTAGCAGTTATCAGCATGGCTTTTCTTTGCATTTTCTGGACTGTGTTATGTTGGTGTAATGGACCCCATGTCACTCCCTAACAGTGCACTGTGGGTGAGGCATAGGAATTTGCCAGAGACCTGTAGCCCAGGTGTGACAGATCCAGGCCATCTGTAGCAAGGCAGTGCATTCTGACGATCATATGTTCCCAGGCTGCCGGCAAGAGACACCACTGGGATGGCACCAGTAAGTTGACTGTGGGTGATACTGACAATTGCTTTCTGTTACTATTGTGCCATCACTCTGGGTGACAGCTGGATGCTGCTTAATGCTAGGAACATGTTATTGCATTTCTGTGGGGACTATGAGGGTGACACAACTGTACACAATACATATCTGCACGGACTGTGCTGATATTTACTTAACATTTTGGTCCCATTTGGCATAGTGGTGTGCCCTGTCTTTCAGACTACAGGCATAAGAGTATCAACCACAGGTCTGATTGTTCTGGCATTGACATTTGTAGTTACAGACTTCTTACTTTTCAAAGCCATACTGCCAATGCCAGACCTGCTGTGATATCACTGTGTAAAAGTCTGTGGGTGGAGATTTCATGGATGTTGCCATGTGGGGGGGGGGGCTTTGCCAGGCAGTTCTGTATGGTTTTCTACAGCTGATCTGTTGTGTGGGGTTGGTGGTGTGTATGGGACCCCCCACTTTGACATCTACACCAGGGTCAGGCTCAGGATGTTCCTTCTCCCAGTCACTCTGTGCCTGTGGAGGCCTTGGCAATGGTGGGGGGCTGTGTGGCCCTTCCCCATTTTGATCCTGCTGCAGCTGTTTCCACAGAATCATATTGTGTAGCATGGCACATACTGTGCACATGTGGCTGGAGAGTACTGCAAGGCTCCACCGGATATGTCAAGCCAGCGGAACCGTGACTTGAGCATCCCAAACACATGCTCCATAATGATCTTGATTTGTGCGTGTGCCTCATTATGGCATTTTTGTGTAGGTGTGTGTGCATTTCTGATAGGTGTCATCAGCCACGGCTCCAGTGCATAGCCATGCATCCCCACCAGCTGGCCATATGGGATGTCCCAACTGGTACAGCTGTGACAAATGCCAGATGTGGGAGTCGTGATAGCTTCCAGGGCTGCCAGCACACACATTCATGATAATGCCCTGGGCATCATACATGACCTGGCAGTTGATGGAGGGTAGTTTATGTAGACCCTACCCCGTTCACCAGGTGGTGCTTTGATGTGGATGTGCCCACAGTCTATGGCACCCAGTACCTCTGGGTAGTCTGCTACATGGTGGAAGAGATGCATATTGCTGGTCTTTTCCTCATTGGTGCTGGGGAAGTGAATGTCCTCAGCCGCATGTGGTCACATGGCGTCCAGGAATTGAGGGAGTATCCTGGATGCAGATGCATGTGAGACCCCCATGATATCTCCAGTTGGTCTTTGGAAAGTACCTGTAGCTAGTATTCTTAAGGCTACACATACCTTGGTATCCACTGGGATGGGTTCCCCTCTGTTGGTTCTGGCTCTGAGGCAAGGCTGGCACAGCTTAACAAGTTGCTGAAGTATGTCCCTGTCCACCATGTATTGCTCTATCTCCAGATCATGTAGCCCCTGGTAGGTTACCCAGGGTCTGAACACTTCTCCTCTTCAGTCTAAGTTGGTTGTCAGCATTTTCCTCCTCACCATCCTCAGTCTCTAGCACATGCTGATAGACCAGAACAACAGCAGCCCCTAACATGTTTTATTAGATTTGTTAGTTTAAAATTCCCCTGAATCTGTACACCAGTGGTGTAGAGTTTGTGGGAAAAACCAGACTGAAGGGTGTTTGCATAGTTTATAGTATGTTCTGGGCTGCTGCCTGTGTAATTGGCTGATTCTGATACATTCCACCTGCTAGCTATGCTTGTTCTCCTTGATTGCCTTCCTTCTGCAGTTTCCCCTTCCCATTTCCTCCCCGTTTAAGCCCTGATGCATGCCGCACATTCCTGGTGCTCAAATGTCAAAAGTTCTGCTATCCCCTGTGTTTTTTTTTTTTTTTTTTGCTTGTTTTCCGCCCAGTACATGCCGCAGACACCCATTTAGCTAAAGTAAACAGTTTTAAGCAGAACTGGTCCTTTCTAGACACGAACACGCTCTGCATTTCATGGAATAGGGAAATACAGGCTCGGACACACCCTCTGCAAACATGGGCCACTGAGCTCCAATGTGGATACAGCAATCATGACATGCTCCTCCTGTCTACACCATGGTGTTGGAGCATCTACACGGTTAGGTGCAGTCTGACACTTAGAAGAAATTTGTGATTCAGTATAAATCCCCTCATTTGCATACACCACTGCCTTACTCCTGAGTTACCACACTTACACTGAGCATTTCCCCTTAGCAATCACTATTCCCTGGTATTGTTTTCATTCTGCATGCCATTAATTACTATGGCAAAATGCAGATTTCTCTCAAACTTGATTTTTTCCCTTTTTTTCTGTATTTTCAGCACGATTCCATTTGCGCGCCACTGCCCTATACTTAAACGGCCAAGACTGGCCAGAAAAACTTTTATTTAAAAAAAATAAACTATTTTTCATGTCAATGGATGATTATTGGCATGCCTAATGCATGGAATACATACTTTATTTGAGGCTGTCATGCCTCCGTTTTCTATTTTGCAGAAATGTATTTGGCTAGTAGCCAAATATATTTCTGCTCTTTACACTGTTCCTGCACAGAGACCTGCCTACTTCCTGAATCACTAATTCATCTCATTTGCATGGTTTTCACCAGCAAATGAGCTGATTAGCATACTGCAGGGCTTTCCATGCAGGAACAGTGTAGGCAGGCTTGTGCACATCAAAACGGCACATTCCTGGATTGCTCAGCGGCCATATTCTGTGCAGGAGTAGCTACACTGCTCCTGCACAGAAATTTCAGCTTTGTGAATCCCGGGGATTGTTGATCTATGTCTCCTTACCAAAATATTCTAAAAAGTACATATATGCTGCTCTTTCAACATATTAAGAAATAGGAACTATTGTGTGATGCTCAACATGACTTTCACAATTCCTTTAGCACCATGACTGCCTTACTACTGGCCACAAATATTATTTTCAACAATATGAGCAACTCATTATTTACAGGTGGGTTGCTCATTGACATGGCCAGAGCATTCAGGACTGTCAGCCATAGCTTAATTTTTCACAAGTTGTACAAACTCAACTTAGGTCAAGCCACCATGCAGTGGTTCATCTCATACCGAGAAGACATAACTTCTCAGGTTGCCACCAATAACTGACTTTGTAATGAGGGCAACTTAAATACAGGTGTACCTCAGGTATCAGTATTAAGCAATTGCTTTTCTCACTGTTTATAAACGTCTTTACATCTGACCTACCAAACCTCAGCAAAACTATGTATACTGATGATTTACTACTACTCAAATCAAGCAAAGACTCTTAGCAATAGCAGAACAAACTTCAAGATAGTTTCACAGTTCCTGCACAATTGGACATAACAAAACAAACTGCTCGTCACCCTACTAAAGTCAAGCATTTATATTTGGCACTCTCCAAAAGCTAGCTAAAACAATCAATATTAACATCAATGACTCAAACAGCTGTACCCTTCCAGTGGTCTCTGAGAAGAAATGCTTTGGCTTGACAATAGATCCGTCCTTAAACTTCAACAAACACTTGGATGTCAGTATTAGATAAACTCTGCATCATTTGAAACTATGCAACAAAATGTCACACTTACTATCCCTGCCAAGCTTGCTACACTGTAGCTATAAATATCCCAACCCCCAGCTGGAGTGTGCACTATCAGCTAAAACGCTATACTGCAGTACCAACATACGAAGAATCCAAGCAGTCATCAACAAATCTGCACATTTTTTTTCTGGCGCATCAAAGAGCACATTGTCAGCATCTGCAGCTGTCTAAATGACTGTCTACCAATGAAAGTGCTACACTTATACTAGGCAAACAAATTTTCAAAATCCTAAAATTAGGTCACTGTCCTCCCCTAAGAAAATCAATTCAAATCAGGTAGCACAGCTACTCATTAAGAATAGACCCACAAGAAACCATGTCCCTAATAAGGCCCAGATTCAAGAAAGCAAAGAAGGATTCACACAATATTTTCAGATGCAGCTCTCTGCACCAAGCACAATTTCCTCTAGGAGCACACGGGTAGCATGCTCCAGACCTGGGGTTGGACTCTACTTCTCTCTCCAGACCCCCATAAAACTAAACACTGACCACTTTGGAGCTCTGTGTCCTTGTTCCTAGTAGCCGACATACACACTTAGGTATTTGAGTTTCACACACATACTCATCCGGGAAAAGCTGGTGCAGATTTACTAGCAGTGCTCCTTTCTGCCCAGACTCTGAGGTAATCATGCTGCCACCAGTCAGCTACCCCAAGGCTCTTACAAAGGGCACCCAATTATACTGTGTAAAATTAATACCACTACAAATGGTACAGTGTGACCAAAGCAGCAAGGCTTTCCATGAGCAGCCACAGTGTCACAAAAACAAGCATAAGTACTCTCAAGATGTTAAAAGTATTCTCTAAAGGACCAGCCACAATGAAATGTATTAAAATATTTAAGGATAAATAATAAAACAGAAAACAGGAGAATATTGAATACAATAAACAACAGAGTTTCAACCACAGAGATATAAAAATAATACAGTTGGATAGCTTCACACAGATGCAGAAAACAATACTAAAACATTCTCACTAAGTGTCCCTGACTAACTAAAGAATTACTGTTCCTTGACTACTTACTAAAGCAAGGCAAGCTGATGTGTGCCGAGTAAATTACCAAAGCAAAAGCCAAATTATGTCTCTGAGTGTGTGAGAGATATGTCCTTTCAGAAATCTTTCCTGTCAGATTCCAAGGTGCTGCTGCAAGGGTTACAAAGAAACCAGATGCTGGATAGAGGATGGCATCACCTCTGGTCACCTGACTCTGGTACAATACACACACAGAGCTTTGCTAAGATCTGTGGCATCATCTGAAAGCTATAACACAATTTCAAACTTTCCATCCTTCCAGGATTCTCTGATAAACATACACATTTGATCAGTTACAACAATACAGCCTAATATACATACATACAGTCTTTCTATCCAGCATGACCTACTGTTGATGCATTTGTAACACAAGTAACTTTACAAATATATTTTTAACAAAAATCTGTACAAATCAGTATGATAGTCAAATAACACAAAATTCTTCACTAAACTCCAGCTAGCTATGCTGGCATATGTACACATTCAACGCCCTACTCCCTCTGACACAAATGGCCTACCTCATAACATCACCCCCCTTTGAAAATGCAAGCTAGTTTCTCAAGTGACCCTAGAAAAATGTTGCTTGAGAGAAATGCACCTGTCTGGGAACACATTAACCTATAACCTGTCTTAACAGTCCATCTGCATTGGCATTGCTGACCCTACTATGGTGCTACACTGTCATGACATATGCCTGCAACCCTAGGCTCCACCTTACTAACATGGCATTTTGCTGGCTGGCTTAGTGTAGCCATGTTAAGGGATTGTGGTCTCTAACCACACTGAATTTCCTCCCATACATTTTGAGCTGAAGATTCTGCAGTGCCCATACTATGGCTAGATATACTTTTTCTACAGCTGCATAACATTCTTCCCTTGGTTGAAGTCTACGGCTGAGATATACAACTGGGTGCTGTTCTTCCTCTGAGGAAACCTAGCTGAGGACAGCCCCCACCCCATGGTTCAAAGCACCCCCCTGCACAACATTTTTTTGCTGTAATCTGGAATGGCTAATACAGGGGATCCAACCAAAGCCCATTTTAGCTTTTGGAATGGCTGCTCACAGGCTAGGGTCCACACTACCTTATCTGGCCGTTTTTTCCTCATCAGATCTGTGATCACCAGATCTCCCTCAAACTCCTCCTGCCATCCACTGCAAAAGATCAGGGCCTTCCTATCATGGTAAGACGTAATCATGCTAACATGGTGCAATTTGTGCCTCTGCCTCCTGCCTAGCAGATTTACCATGTAATTAGCATCACTGACCTTCCTTGCCACTTTGAAGGATCCCTCCCAAGCTGCCTATACCCTATTGTGTTTGACAGGAATGAGAATCATAACCTGCTGTCCCACAGCATACTCCCAGGCTCCTGTCATACCAGACCTTGCTCTGCTGCTGGTCTCCTGCAAGGTTCTCCTGGGCCAAGCTCATGAGCTCTCTAAGCCTTGTCTTGAGGTTTAGGACATATGCCACAACAAAATCCTTGTGGGATTCATAGTCACTCACCCTCCCACTCATCAGGAATCAAATCAAAAGCCCCACCACCCTATGCTCATACAGCAACTCAAAGGGTGAAAAACCTGTAGATTCCTGGGGTACCTCTCTGTATGTAAACAGCAGACAGAGAAAATATTTGTCTCACTCTCTCTTAAACTGGTCTGCAAACCCATGTAGCATGGTCTTTAGTGTAGAATTTAACCTCTCCATAAGACCAAGAGTCTGGGGGTGGTAGGGTGGTGGTTTTTGGTGCTTCACCCCACAGCACTTCCACAAACGAGCTAGCAGGTCTGATATGAAATTGCACCTCTGTCAGTCAGTATGTCCGTCAGAAAACCTACCCTGCTGAAAATCTCTAACAAGGCATTTGCCACCTTCTCTGTCTCGCTACATGACACAGCCACTGACTCATGGGTATCTAGTTGCATAATCTACTACCACTGGGATATACATAATTCTTCCCTGTGGAACATGTGGTACTCAGAGGCCCCACAATACCCATAGCTACCCTGTGAAATGGCTCCTCAATCACAGGCAAAGGCACCAAAGAAGGGTTGACATTGTCTCCTGCCTTGCCTACCTTTTAGCACTGCACAGGTCATGCAGTACCCTGTTACATCCCTTGCAATCCCAGGCCAATAAAAGTTCTGCATATTATGTCTCTTGGTATGCTTTATGCCCATATAAACTGCAAAATGAATGTCATGGGCTACATCTAGAAGTGTCACAGGATAGGGTCTGGGTGCTACCAACTGCTGTATTATCTCAACCTCTAGCCCTCCCTCAGAGATCCACTCTCTATGCAGCAACCCTTTGTTCCAGTCTCCCCTTTTCCTTGAGAATTAGTTGCCTCCTTAGCTAGCTTCCTTATAATGTAGAGTCCAAAAGCTAAGCCTGTCTCAATTCTACCTTTGTGCTACTTCCCAGCTCCCTTTCCACCGGATGCCTGGTCTCTTTTGACAGCGATGCTTCACTATCAGCCTGGGTACTACCACTCACCTCTGCCCTTGCAAACACCCTGTCCACAGGAACATCAGTACCTACCAGCATCTGTGGCTCACTTTCAGGCTCACTGCTACAGGGTAGTTCCCTTCCTGAAATAGCCACCTCATCAGCCCCAGCTTCAGGTGCGAGTCTATCTGGGTGTCCCCCAGGCTACCTGACCTACATGCCTGTCTTCAAGCCTGACTGCATGTAACTACAATGCTCACAAGGTACTGCATTATCAAAATTATTCCCTTTCAAGACATCTGCAGGGATACCCTCAAACACACCTACCTGTTTGCTTAGTTTTCCACCATCTCAGTCAAGGTGAACATGGCCAAAGGTATTTGGAATGGGATCCCTCCTAAAGCTCTGACTGGTGTGGACTGCCCAAGCAAGTACTGCTCCTCTTTAACCACTGCAGGCTTCACAATGGTTATGTCAGAGGTTGTGTCTTTCTTAGAAGTGGCCTGTCTTCCATTCACTAAGATAGGATACAAACTTCAGTGATAATTTGGTACCCCTGTTGTCTCCAGACAACCTACCACTGGAATGTTATTATTCCCACTAGCTGGCTCCTTCACCTTTTGTTCCATTCTTGCCTCAGTGGGCATGTGTATGATACATGGCCCCTCTGGTTACATTTTAAACATCTAACCCTTAGTCCTGGCTGTGTACCTGAAATAGTGGCTTCCCCTGTTATTGGTATACTCTTGCTGGGGGATTTAGGCTGCCCACCATGGGTTCCCCTATAACCATGTGCAGTGCTGGATATCCCCTTCTTTTGTACTGATGCCCTACTTGCTAAGTAGAGATCCTCTTTTCTCCCCAGTTCATCTGCAGAGTTACACTTCCAGTCTGACAACCAGATTCGCATGTCCTCAGGAAAAGAGCTAAGGGCTTGTTCCCTCAGCAAAAGACCTGCCAGCCTTTCAAAAGTAATGACCTGACACCCACTCACCCACCTATGACAATAAGTGCTTAACTCAGCAATATAATCGCATACACTCTCATCTGCCTTGCATCTGTGCTCACAAAACTTTTTTTCTGTAAGCTTCAGGTGTTAACTTAAAACATTCTAGTTAGTATTGTTTTACTTTATCATAGTTTAAGCAATCAGCACCACACAATTTAGAAACAGCAGTTATAGCTTTACCATAGACTAAGGCTGTCAGGAACTGTACACAGAGTCCTTGGTCAACATTATACTGTTCACATACTGTAGATCAATATATGTTTATATACTTTTAAGAAGCTATCCAAGGATACTGAGCATGTGCAAGCTAGACTGCCATTTTGTAGTTGGCTGTTGAGATGTAAGCATGTATGTTTGTAAGCTTTGTCTGTTAACTAGTTCATTCATATTATATGATGTTGCTATCCATCCTGCTGTGTTTGTATGTATTAAAGCATCTGAACAAAACCCCAAGCCTTCTTGTTATTTGTGTTAGAGATGAACGAGTGACATGGTGTCAGAAGTGGGATGTCTAAAAGGACTTGGTGTTAGAAGTGGCATATCTAAAGGGCATGGAGTTAGTAACGGCATGGCTAAAATGACTTAAGGCAGTTGTTTAGATGCTGGTGGAATATACAAGAGCGGATCATCCCAAAAGTGTACAAACTTCACAAAACAGGTCAGAAATGAATTTTATATATTAAAACTTGCTCAGCACTATTTCTTTCCGCATAATATGAAACAGGGCATACAGGACATTCTAAATAACTTTTGCACAAGTCGATATGTACGATATTGATAAAAATATTCAAATTACTATGGAAAATGTTTGAAATACAGTCCAAATTGCATAAAAGGAATAAAATAAGGGGAAACAACAACATTTTCACAAAGCATGTATTTTTTGTATTAAGCATAATATCCAAGTTATCAGAAGTGTATAAGGTGTTTGCATGTTTGTGCAGTGTTACAGTAAAGCTATTTCACAAAAGTACAGCCATTACAAGCCATATTTGGCTGTCCATTACAGTGCATATTTTGCAAAGTACAGTATTTCAAATAGTTTATTTGTCCATTTGGGTGTTGTTACAAGCTCACAGAACAGTTTGTACATAATTGCAAGGGTCATTTTTCAGTGTGTTTGTGTATACTTTGTGGGCATGGCAGATGGATTTCAAAAACGCAGTGCACTTGTGTTAAACAGTAATATTACTGAGAACGGGAGAGTGTTTGAACAAGAGTATGACATTTTCATACAGGATGCATTTTCTGATAAAGATGTACAAAGGCATTTACTCTACTTTATTTAGCTGGGTCAGAAGCCATACAAAGGGAGAGTTCATTTGTGTATGCAGTTGCTATCTATATAGCAGAGGGGGGAAAACCGCAATATTGCTGTACCGGCTGAGTCAAGGGTGGACGCAGAGTGCTTAAAATGTAAATTTAGAGAAATGTGTAACCCCCCCAGACAAATGTTACAATGGAAAGGCACTTATTTACACAAGAGATCAAAAGCTTGGTGAAACTTTAGCAGCATATATAAGTCACCTGAGAAATAAAGTTAAAACATGCAGATTTGGTGACTTAAGGGATGAGTTGATAAAGGACAGACGTGTGTGGTGTAAAAGATGATGCTGTGAACAAGATTTTGCTTTGTGACAGTGATTTAACTTTGAGTAAGGCCATTAATATTTGTCAGATATACAAGTTCACAGAAAAGCACACAAATATGGTTACAAATGAGAACAGCTCTAGAAGGCACAGTGATAAAGCTCATGTTGATAGTATGCAGCATGTTGTTAAAAGAAACAGGCCCAAACACATGCCAGCAACTGTAACCCCTGCAGCACTCAGTGGCAAACCCCACAACTTTCTAGCAAATTCCAGAAGTCGCACAGTCTCAATGAGGCATAAGAGTGAGTCAGCAAACTCAAAGCATGGGTCTCAACCTAGTTTCATTGCCACCTTTGGAACTGTGGTGGAAATCATGAATCTAAATGGGAAAAATGTTTAGCTTTTGGTCAGCAATGCCGCAAATGCAATAAATGGAATCATTTCAAAAGAACTTGTAAATCAAAAGGTCCACATTCCTTTATTAAAAAAAGAACATTTTAAGAAATGAGTTTATTTTACATTTACATTTTATTTTACATTTGTTGACTGGGCTAGTCCAACTGGATATATGTCCATTTTCAGTACAGGCCCAGGGAGAAAAGCTCCACAGAACACAGTTTTATTTATATTACATGACATTTTACAAATGCAGGTGCATTACAGATTTTTGCAATTCTTTACATTTCCTTGCATTTCTGCTTACAGAATCATAGTACATATCATATATGGAAAGTCATACGACAATATCTCTAATAACATTAGATTAAATATAAAAGCACACTCTCTTTATAGTTAATAGAAAAATAACTAGCTTATACAGGTTTAGTGATTAGTCCCCAGGGATAAGTGAGGTAGTTAGTTAGGGCTAGCACAAGGGCATAACCAGTGTGATTTAAGGTGTGGTTTCAGTTTGCTTTTAAATAGTGTTATTGAGGAAAGGGAGGTTAGATCACTGGGAAGGGAGTCCCAGGTTTTACCCATGGTATTAGAGAACAAAGAGTCACCAGCCATATTGTTAGTTTTACCTATTTGTACAAGTAGTTTATTTGATGAGCGTAGAGTCTTAAGGTTATTATAGGGGGTGATAAGGTTTGTAAGTGTTGGCATGTTAGTAGGTTGATACAGGATCTTGTGGGCAACTGTCACTTGGTTAAATAGTAGTATATTAGGCAACTCTAGCCATCCTAGTTGTTCAAGATTATAACAATGATGGGTTCTGAAAGCAGACCCAGTTGCAAATATGGCAATATTATTGTAGGAGATAGCCAGTTTGTTTAGGTTGTTTTTACACAGTTTAGTATATATAGGGGAGGCATAAAGAAGGGTAGAGATTAAGTGGGTACGGGCAATAGTAGCCCTGGCTAGTGGAGTCAGAAAGGGTTTAATCCTATAGAGGGATCCTAATTTTTTGTTGACTGTTTTTATAGTACTGTTAATATGGAAATCAAAGTTAAGGTTGTTATCAATTAGTACCCCAGGAAGTTTTGTAGTAGGATCAGGAGATATGATAGTACCATCACTTGATATAACAGCAAAGTTAAGTGGGGAGGCCCTATGGGTGGGAGTGAATAGTAGCAGTTTTGTTTTTTTGGGGTTCAAAATGAGGCATCGGTGTAGAAGACATTTTTCGACTGTATTAAACACATTTTGGGTTAGGGTCTGTAGGTGTGATGGGGAAGTGGCTGAGCATATTAATGTGGAATAATCTGCATATTGGGTACAGGGATCTTGAGGTATTACAGAATGTAGATCATTTATAAAAACAGAAAATAGGAGAGGGCCTAATATGGAGCCTTGAGGGACATCAAGGGCAATTGGGAGGTGGGTAGATAAGTTGTTCTCCCATAGTACAGCCTGATGTCTGTTGTCTAAGTAGGAATGGAACCATTGTATAGACAGTGCATCTGACAGGTTTTTGAGTATGTTCATGATTAATTGGTGGTTAACCATATCAAAGACTTTCAAAAGATCAATAAAGAGGGCTGAGGATAGAGTGTCATTATTGCGATTTTTGTTAATGCAGTCAGAGAAGGATAGTAGGGCAGAAGTGGTGCTGTGAAATGGCCTAAAACCATGTTGGCAGTTAGCTAGTAAGTTGTTTTCTATTAGGTAGTTTAACAGTTGTTTATGAATGCATTTCTCCATGATTTTTGCTAGTGGAGATAATATGGCCATAGGTCTATAGTTCAATAGTTCGTTGGAGTTACCACCTTTATGCAGGGGGATAATATGTGAAATTTTCCAGATTGAAGGGATAGTTCCTCCAGTAATAGTTCTATTAATCAGGACAGAAATGGGGTAGGCTATGGTTTTTGCAGCTTTTTTCAGGTATTCGACAGGTAGTAGATCTGCAGACATGGTGGTTGGTTTAAGTTTTTGAATAAGGGTGCAGACAAGGAATGTAGGAACAGGTTGAAAGTGAAATGATGGGGGTGAGTTAGAGACAGAGGTAGTCAGAGATGAGGTCTCAGGGGATAGTTGACTGGCAAGAAATTGAATGGTCTCTGTGAAGAAAGTGTTAAAGGTATTGGCTATTTGCTTGGGACTAGCATGATCAGAGCCTAAAGGGGTGGGTGTAATGGAATGACCTGGGTGTAAGAGTTTATTAATGCCTGACCAGAATTTTTCTGGTTTGTTTTGGTGGGTTTGTTGGAGTTGAAAGTAAAAGTTTATTTTATCCAACAGTATGGCTTTTTTTGTATCATTTCTTAGCTGTCTAAACTTTAATTGATCTGCAGGGCTTTTAGTAGTATGCCAATTGGCCCAGACTTTATTTCTAAGGAGGATTTTTTTGTTTGGTTGCTTTTGAGAGCCGTGGGGTAGGTTTAATCCTAGTTTTAATTGTACGTATTAGTGCACGATTAAAGTATTTTACTGCTTCCTCTAGAGGTAGGTGTTTCAGGGGTGACCAATCACATGCCTTAAGTTAATTTTGGAAGATGTCAGGGTTAAAATTTTTGTTGGTCCTTATTGTCCTATAGGTGGTTGGACTTGGAATGTCACTGTTATGTCTGATTATAAAGCTGAGTGAATGGTCGCTTATATCTTCAGGGAGGGTCCTTACTTTGTAAGTTTGGTGGTGACTATTTATGAGACTCCAGTCTAAGGTGCTTTCCTTGTTATTAAGTTTATTGGTCCTTGTGGGGGATGTAATGGTTTGAGTAAAACCATATAGGTTAATATGATTAGAAGGCTGTTCAGAAGTATAGCTCCTCCAGTTGATATTAAAGTCACCAAGTACTATGGTTTCTTGGGGATAGTTACTGGAAAGCCAGCTAAGGATATCCTCTAGGGTGTTAGAGTTATTGCCTGGGGAAGATAAACACAGATGATATAGATGGATTTACATTTATTAAGCTGAATTTTGGAAATAAGGATTTCAGCATTACTAGTTAGATGTGATTTAGAGTCTATAGAGGTCACCTGTAATCCAGATTTATATAGAATAGCTAATCCCCCACCCTTCTTTGCTTTACGGTCTAGTCTCAAGATATTGTATCTGGGTGGAATAACCTCATTGTCTTGTGTTGCTGGCTTGAGCCATGTTTCAGTGAGACATAGGATGTCAAATGAATGTACATCCATGGGCGCATGTAGGTGGGCAACTTTATTATTTATGCTCCAATTATTGAGATGTGCTATCAGGAGTGAGTTAGGGGGTCTGGTGAGCAATTGTGTGTTAGCAGGAGTAGGGTGTGGGGCTCTGTTGTTGTGATAGAATTTGGGCAGGGATTTGGGTGTATATAACCATCTATTAAGGAGTGGACTAGTATTCTCAGTGTAAGTTTTAGAAGTTTACATATTAAGTTCTGGAATTTCCTAGCTCTTGGACTATAATATCTGATGTGAGTCAATCTATGATATTTTGCTGGAAGGTAGTTTGGTGTGCAGGGTATGTTTGTATGACTATGGGAGACTGCAGGTGTTGGTGTGATGGTTTGCTTTATGGGGTAATGAAATCCTAGGCACTTAAGGTGTTCATAGAATGTAAGTAGGTAACATAAATAGAATAGGTAGGAGTGAGAATAAGAGTAGGAACTTCAGGTATGATGAGGTAGATGTAGGTGGCATTATGGAAGTATTATATATAGGTTAATATATAGGGATAAGTACTGATAGTTTACTAAGTTAAAGACTGGTGGGAAGTAGGTTATAGCACTTTAATGAATTGGAACATGTGATTGGTTGTATGGGTGGGGGATGTGGTTAGGGTGTATAAATGTAGAAGCACTGGGGGTGGGTAGGAATTGGGGGCAATTTAGGGGAGTGGAGTGAGCACGCAGGGTGAACGGAGCGGGTACAGCCAGTGAAGGAATAATCCCTATGAGAACAATCAGTGGAGTGCTGACTGCTAAGGTAAGTTTAGGAGGAGATAGTAGGCAGGTAGTTGAGTGATGTACAGTGAAAAATAGGATAGAGTGGGACTGCAAGAAAAACAAGTAATGGAAAAACTGGATGCCTGAGAGTTATATTCTAAAACAGTAGGATAGATGTTCAGGGAGATTAGTCCCAGGAAGAGTGCGCCATCTAGTGGGCAAAGGCTAAGTTGCAACAGTGGCTATTCGTGGGAGCTAGCAGGTCTAGGAGTAAAAGGAGGGGAAACTGGAGTTAAATACAGAGGCTATAAGAGGGGAAGGTATGGAAGTTGGGAGAAGAGAAGGTTTTGGCTGCTGGCTGTCCTGGCTAGGGAGTGTACGTTAAAAACCTGGAGTATTTTAAACAATTTTATCTTTTACAGACAATATTATTAGTAAACATGCTTTCTTGTTTCCTTGAGGGAATGATGCTCAGGGAGAGGTTTGGCTCTATTCCTTAACTTAGGGCAGAGACAGCAGTTTTTATGTTAATATAAGGTTCTTGGTCATCAGACAGGGCAATTTCACAAACACTAGTACAGGACAGGCAGGTTGGAGAGCTGGGTACATAAAGGGAGAGAGAAAGCAAAGTGGTAAAGTAAACAGTATGCAGGACATTACTAAGTGAATAACAGTTAAAGATAATAAATATATATACACAACTAGCTAGGTAAAAGTAGTTACTTTTCTGAATATACTTAATAGCTAATGAAGTAAAAATGTCAGGTAGACTCAGTTATATAGTCTAAAAGTACTCAGTGGTTTCTGGACAACTCCATATACCCACAGCTATACAGTTCTAAGAAACACAGCAGTACAGAAACACTAATCAGCCATTAGCTTTTCAGGTGCTGATTATAGTTGCCCTAAATAGACTAGGAGGTAGTACTTTGCATGTATATAACGCTTCTACAGTTTTAAGATACTAAAGCAGTCTAACTAGTTCAGCGTATAGCCACACAGAATTAAACACGCTCTGTAAAGCAGCTTTTCTTGGTATAAATATAACTAGTGCTACGTATATGCAGTCTAGATACGTAATACACTAAAGTAGTCTAATTAGTTCAGCGTATAGCCACATAGCATTAGACATGGTATATAAAGAAGTTGTTTTAGTTTGAATTTTAACAAAGTCCATGTGTGTGCAGTCCAGGTAATAGAAACGCTAATCTAACTTAGTGTTTTCTGTATAAAATAGGACCTTACAACATCTGTAGTAATTCCACTTATATGCAGTCAAGATAACAGAAGCGCTAATCTGACTTGACGTTTTCTGTATAAAATAGGATCGTTACAGCAGTTTTAGTTTGCATATAAACAAAATAAGTAAAAATAGGACCCTTGCAGATGTTGTAGTTTGAGTTTAACAAATTTCCACATGTATGGAGTCTAGATAACAGAAATGTTAATCTAACTTGGCATTTTCTGCATAAAAAGAGACCAGTACCGCTTCTTTAGTTTGTATTTAACAAAATTCAGTGGCAAGACAACTCTTTATGTTGATGGTGTGTCAGTGCTTCATGAAATGGTCAATGCAGTAGATTTAAGGACCAAGAATGAAGTATTTTGTATTGTTCAGATAAATGGCAAACCCACAGACCTCAAAGTTGATACAGGTTTCAAGTGCAATGTTATGTCAACAGAAACATTTGCTGGTGTGTGTAAAGGTGAAAGGCTTGATTTGGCAAGGTGTGCAAAGCTTTTTGCTTATGGAGGTGAAGAAACTCAAACTTGAAGGTTCAGTAGTGCTTTCATGTTACTCTGCTTGAAAAAGCTATGACTTATTATTTTATGTGGTCAAGAGGCATGCCCAGTCATTATTAGGGCTCAGAGAAGGTTTGAAAATGGAACCGATTTCATTTAATAAGGAAGTCCACCAAGTCAGCTTAAAAGACCACTACTCTAATTTTGCCCAGCACATTTTTTCTACCTATGCTGATATTTTTGAAGACAAACTAGGCAAACTTCCAGTTGTGCATTCCATAAAATTAGACCCAGAGGTCAGGCCAACACATAAAGTTCTGATAGCCATGCAGGACAGAGTCAAAGCCAAATTAGATACAATGGTGCAACAAGTTGTGATTTGTCCAGTTGAAACTCCAACTAAATGGGTATCTTCCATGGTGGTAGATCATAAGAAAAGCTCAGATGACATCAAAATATGTATTGATCCACAAGATTTGAACAAAGTGCTAAAAAGACCTCATCATCCAATGCACACGGTCGAAGAAGTCACAGTCTTGATGCCAAATTACACTATTTTTACTATCTTAGATGCAAAGAGTTCATTTTGGCAAATTCAGCTTGACAAAAAAAATCATCATTGCTCATTACTTTTAGTACTCTATTTGGCAGGTACAAATTTTGGAGAATGCCATTTGGGATAAATTCTGCAAGTGAAGTCTTTCAGCGTGCAATGGAGCAAATTTTTCTGTGTATCCTTGTGCTATTATAGTAGACAACATACTAGTAGGCGGTCGCGATGAAGCTGAATGTAACAGAAACCTCAGAAAAGTTCTAGAAAGGGCATGTCAAGTGAAGCCTAAGCTCAAGCCACACAAATGCAAGTTCAGGGAACAAGAAGTTACTTATGTTGGTCATTTATTTATGAGTACAGTCTTACAACCAGACCCTTCAAAACAAACAGCCATTCTCGAGATGCCAGCTCCAGACGATGTTCAAGCCCTGCATCATTTTCTTGGCATGGTCAACTACTTAGGCAAGTTCATTCCAGACTTGAGCCAACTATCAGCACCAATCAGAAAGCTGACATGTAAAGATGTACCCTAGTCTTGGGTAGAGCAACAACAAAGAGCATTTGAAGTCCTGAAACAGAGAATTCCTAGTCCAAAAACTTTCAGACACTATGTTGTTCACAAACCAGTTACACTTTCCAGTGATGCTTTGAAATTTGGTCTTGGTGCAGTTATTCTACAAGAGGATCAACCTGTTGCCTATGCATCGAGATCTCTTACCCAAGCTGAGATGCAGTATGTCCAGATCGAGAAAGAGCTTTTGGCAATTGTGTTTTAATGTTCAAAGTTCCATGATTATGTTTTTGGTAGTCCTACCTGATTGAAACAGACCGTCAACCTCTAGTCACTACCTTGAGAAAGCCAATGCATTCAGTTCCAGCCAGACTGCAACATATGATGCTGAAATTACAAAAGTACAATATCAATCTTGTCTATAAGAATGGCAAACTTATTTATCTTGCTGATACCTTATCCAGATCACCCAGAAACACCACAGAACAGCATAAGAATGAGAACCTTGATTCTTAAGTCATGAAGTGAGAAAGTTTTCTTCCACATGTTTTGATAAACTGAGAGATCACACAACCACAGATCCAGAAGCTCAACCACTTTATCAATCAAGGATGGCCATCAAAGCAATCTAGTTCACCTCAAGAAGTGCAACCTTATTTTCTTTACATAGATGAGATTTTGTCTGACAAAGGTATCATTATGAAAGGTCTGAAAGTGATTGATCCAAAGTTCTTGCAATCAGAGTGCATTATTATTTTGCATTGTGGTCACCCAGGAACCAAGTCTACCAAAAGAAAGGCAAGAGGACTAGTATTTTGGCCTTCTATGTCACAAGACATTGAGAGAGCACTTTCATCTTGTTCAGTGTGTAATAGTACAAAGCCATGTCAACAAAAGGAACTGCTTCAGCCAAACCAGATTCCGGAACTACCTTGGCCGACAGTAGTCACAAATTTCTTCGAGTGGAATGGTCAACATTATGTTGTGTTAGTAGACACTTACTTCAACTGGTTCAAGATTGACCTATTTACCAACCTATCATCCAGTACCGCCAATACTAAGATGAAGCATCATTTTGCTTGACATGGTAGCCCACACAAAATTATTTCTGACAATGGCACTCAGTTTGCAAGCCAAGATTTGCTGAAGAATGGGACTTTACTCATGTCACAAGCAGTCCAGAGTACCCACAGTCAAATGGTTTGGCAGAACGTGTAGTTCAAAGTGCAAAACAGTTATTTAAGAAGTCAAAATGAGACAATAATGATGTTTTCCAGAATTTCTTGAATCTTAGAAATGTTTCTCATGATAAACATCTTCTTGGTTCACCTGCTCAGAGACTTCTGTCGAGACAAACTAGAACCACATTACCAATCAGTAGTCAATTGTTGGTTGTGTGTGTCAAGAACAACAGGTTATTGAAAGCCAGTCTGTTGAAGAAGTACCTATCCCAGAAGTCTTACTACAACAAGACCAGTAAACTGCTCAATCCATTATGAGATAGAGAAGTGGTAAGGATGTAGACATTCAAAGGTTATGATCAGATTCGTGCCGTGAAGAGTATTTGCCCAGAGCCGAGATTATACATTGTGGAATTAGAAGGAACAACTTTTAGGTGGAATCGGAAACATTTGAGACTGGTGTACGAGTCTATACCACAGCACATAGCCTGTGAGAAAGACTCTTTATCTCAGAGTCAGTTGTCCAGTGCTCCAATTCCTGAGGAAATTCCAGAAGACATTCCCCTTCCTGTGATGAATCCAGAAGTTCCTGATATGAGTTGTGCACTGCAGACTGTCTCTGTTACTAAATTTGGTACCAATTGTTATGTTATGAGATATGGTCACATTTGTAAACCCTGTAGCAGATATGAAGCAACTTGGACATGAACATTCTGTTTTGTTTCCAATGTACATGGTAATGCATGTCTAGCTCTGATATTGTCTTTTCAAAGGCCAATCTTTTTAAGAGGGAGGATGTAGATCAATATATGTGTATATACCTTTAAGAAGCTATCCAAGGGCTTGCATAAGTGTATACTTAGCACATGCAAGCTAGACTGCCATTTTGTAGTTAGCTGTTGAGATGTAAGCATATATGTACATAAGCTTTGTCTGTTAACGAGTTTGTTCATATTTTATGATGCTGCCATCCATGCTGATGTGTTTGTGTGTATTAAAGCATCTGAACGAAACCCCAAGTCTTCTTGTGATATGTGTTAGAGATGAACGAGCGGTACATACCCTTTCAAATACATGAATAAAAGTATCAAAATTATCACCATCTGTAAACTGAGGAATAAATTTACTGACCTTTATTTCTTCTGGGGTTCGGTTATTCCCTTCCCTGTTATCTCCATGACTCTGCTGAAGAGTCAGCATCTCCCTCTCATGTTGGCGCTGTTTCTTATTTTCTTCAGCCTCCAAAAGCCACAGTTGCTCTGCTGATTCTAACTCCATCTGTTTTGCCTTTTCTCCAGCCTCCAATTGCTGCAGTTTCTCTGCTGATTCTAACTCCATCTGGTTCTCCAATCATTTGGCTCCCAGTTCAAGTCTCTTTAACTCCCGATGGACTTTTAAGTCCTCTGAGGAAGAGGTGAACTGTCCTGTTTTGGAAGACTGCACATCCCCATCACCAGACTGGTTGTCTTCTGGGTTGTTGGTCCATGCTGCAGCTGTGACTAAGGCTGAAATAATTTCCTCTTTAATCAGGTTGGCATGCCCCTGTCCTTTGGCTTTGGGTCTATATCAGAAGCTCGAACTTTCAAAAGTTCGAGTCTCATATGGTCGACACGATATGAGCGAACTTTTGAAAGGTTGGGCATTTCAACGGAGATCGCCATAGAGAATATTTCCCTTTACTTCACTGCAGTGTGATCTCAAAGTTGATATATTTAAGTAGTGGGTGGTGTGGCAGGTGCAGCCCCCTATGTGGGTCGAGCAGGAGGGCTTGCCCCCTCTCAGAGCATCCAGGTAGGTTTTATTTTGCTTTTGTTTACTTTTTATTATATGTTCGATGTTTTAAAACTTCGCATATGGTGTTGATCATATAAGCGGCAAAGTTTTAAAACTTCGAGCATATAATATAGACCCTTTGGCTTTGCACACCTTGGTGAACTGGTTCTTTGCCAGCTTGCTATAATCCTCTGCTGACATCCTTGCCTGCTTTTCCTGACTAAACTAAATTAGCAAAATAAATAAAACTATTGTAAAAATGAAACTCTATGTTTACCTTGTGGCTGCTGACAGTACACATACCTTCAGTGCAACTGCCCACCGGCTACAGAAGTTCATTTAATATCCCACCTAGCTGCCTCCAATATGTGACAGGGCCCTACTCCTGGCCAGCAATCAAGGAGACTCAATCCTCACCACTGACTCTGGTGAGTGACAGTCAATAACAGCAAAGATGGATTCACACAGTATTTTCAGATGCAGCTCACTGCACCAAGCACATGTTCTCTTAGAGCACACAGGGAACACTCTCCAGACCTGGGGCTGGACTCTACTTCTCTCTACAGACCCACACAATACTCCATACTGACCACTTTGCAACTCTATGTCCCTGTTCCCAGTAGCTGTCACACACACTTGGATATTTGAGTTTCCCACACACACATACACACCTGGGAAAAGCTGGAGCAGATTTACTAGCTTTGCCTCTTTCTGTCTAGACACTGAGGTAATCACACTGCCATAAGTCAACTACCCTAAGGCTCTTCTAAAGGGTGCCCAATTATACTGTGTAAAATTAATACTAGTACAAATGTTAGACTGTGACCAAAGCAGCAAGGCTTTCAGTAGTGCTCACAGTGTCACGAAAACAAGCATAAGTACTCTTAAGATGTTAAAAGTATTCTCTAAAGGACCAGCAAGAATGAAAGTTATTAAAATATTTAATGATAAATAAGAAAACAGAAAACAGGAGAATACTGAATACAATAAACAACAGGGTTTCAACCACAGAGATATAAAAATAATACAGTTGGATAGTTTCTCACAGATGCAGAAAACAATACTAAACTATTCTCAATAAACATCTTTGACTAACTATAAAATTACTGTCCTCTGACTACTTGCTACAACAAGGCAAGCTGATGTGTGCTGTCTTACCAGAGCAAAAGCCAGATGATGTCTCTCTCTGTCTGTGTGGAGGTGTGAGATATATATATCCTGTCAGAAATCTTTCCTGTCAGGTTTCAAAGAGCCGCAGCAAGATGTTGGTTAGAGGATGACATCACCTCTGGTCACCTGGCTCTGGTACAATACACACACACAGAGCTTTGCTAAAATCTGTGGCAGCATCTGAAAGCTATAACACCATTTCAAACTTTTCAGACTTCCACTGTCCTCTGATAAACATACACATTTGATCTGTTACAACAATACAATCTAATATAATGCATACATTCTTTCTGTCCAACAGGGCCTACCGCTGATGCATTTTTAACACAAGTAACTTTACAAATATATTTTTAACTCAGACATCTGTACAAATCAGTATAACATAAAATTATGTACAAAACTCCAGCTAGCTATACTGGCATATGTACACATGCACTGCCCTACTCTCCCTGGCACAGATGGCACTACCTCATGATATTACACCTGCAACTGTAAATTCTAATTTTCATTTCCGTTAATAATTACCTTTTGGGCCCAGGTCATGGCTGAGATGGGTCTGCTGACCAGTCCACTTACCCAGTTAAATTGTATATTATATATATATATATATATATATATATATATATATATATATATATATATATATATATATATATATATATATATATGTATACAGAGAGAGAGAGAAAGAGATGTATGGGTGGTAGGGTATGCATATGTGTGTGTGTGTGTGTGTGTATGCAGATAGATAGATAGATAGATAGATAGATAGATAGATAGATAGATAGATAGATATGGTTACCACATGGTAAACATGCATTTGTTTCATTGAATACACTTCTGAGTGACACACGTGGTTGAGTGCAGAATGTGTTAGGTGGAAGAAGACTTGAATGCCAGTTATAGAATGCAGGTAAGAGTGAGTGGTTAGTAGTACTGAAACTTTAATTCCAGCATTGGGTTTTGAATGTGTGTGTATGTGTGCCTGTGTGTCTGTGTCTGTTTAAAAAAAAAAACTATTGAAACAGCTGAGACAGATGTGAATAGAAACATTCTCACAGTGTTGCAATTAGAAGATCTTGTATTAGGAAGATAAAAAGGCTCCAGTTATCACTTACTGTTGTATATATGGAGGTATCATCATCGTCGTCATCATCATCAATTCCCTTTCTCACAATTTCTACATGGGTTCGGGTGGCATGTCAACTGTCATCATCTCTCTATTCAATGCCACTCTTCTGATTCTTCAACACTCATACTTGGCTGCCACTAGTCTTATCTCACGCAATCTATACACCTCTTTGCCTGATGCTTTAATTTCCTCTTGCCCTCTTCCTGTCTGTCCCAAATCTTCTTCATCAGATAGTCATCTGCTTTTCTGCACATGTGCGCGGACCACCGTAATCTGTTCTCTTTGACTTTTTCTGCAATTAGAGCCACTTTGTCTTATGCTCTTATATCCTCATTTCTTCATCTGCACCACAGTGTGCATTCTACCACCCATCTCAGGCACATCATCTCCATCACCTATAGCTTCAACTGCTCTGCCTTTACTGTCCAGGTTTCTGTACCATGCAGTAGTACTGGTTGTACCAGTGTTTTGTATACCTTACTTTTTAGCTTCTTTGGTATTCTTCTGTCATACACTAAACCTGACACTCTGTGCCAATTGGCTGCAGCCCCTCTGATTCTAGTTTTGACCTCTTTAGTCAGACTTCCCTTCTCCTCAGCCACCCCTCCTAGATACCTGAAGTCATTAACCTGTTCCACTATTTTCCCTTCTATCTCAATTCTCAGCTTCGTTTGATCTCCACCATTTGCTGCCATTACAACTGTCTTACCTTTACTGTATTCAGTTTCATCTCATGTGCTTTCCATTTTGGATTCCATTCCCATGTCCTTTGCTGAAGTTCTTACTCAGACTCTGCCTGTAATGCCATATTGTCTGCATACAGCAACTTTGTTGATCTGACCCCTCTGACTTGTTTGCTAATGTAGTCTATCACTAGTATGAACAGCAGTGAGCTCAGAATTGAACCCTGATTCACACCCACTCACTCTGAGAACTGAATACTGTCCATACTTGGGTCCTTGTACAATGCCTGAACTAATTCTGCCATTGTTTCTGGGACCTTGACCCACCACAGGACTGCTCAGATCAGCTTTCTTGGGACCTTGTCATATGCTTTCTTCAAGTCTAGGAATGCCCAGTTGGGTGCTTTCTTCATCTCTAACTTCTTCTCAGCTATTTGCCTTACTGCAAATATTATGTTGTTGTGCTGCATCCTAAACTCAATCCAAACTGCTCATCTCCAATCTTAATTTGTAGTATTCTGCTTATTTGTTTATCAGTCACCCTCTCCAGAACTTTCATGCAGTGTGATATGAGTTTGGTACCTCTGTACTGCCCGCAGTTGTAGATGTTCCCTTTGTTCTTGTACACTGGTACTAGTATAGTTATTCTCCAGTCGTCTGGGATATGCCTCTCTCTCCATACTGCTATGAGTACAGTCAACAGTCATTTCTCCCCTATCTCACCCAGCATCTATATCATATCCATTGTGACCTTATCTGAGCCTGCTGTTTTCGCTGACTTAATTTTCCTTAGCACTGTTCTTACTTTTTCAATGCTGGGCTCCTCTTCTTCTTTCATTGTAGGGTGCATGTGGGACAATACAGCTTCTGTGGGGTTTTCTTCATTCAGAAGCTGCTCAAAGCACTCCTTCTGTCTGTCTTTGATGTTCTGTGGACTGTTAGCAGGTTGTTGATGGCATCCTTTATGAAGGGTCTCAACTATTTTCTTTATCTTTCTGTTTTGCCCTGCAACCCAGTATAGTTCTTTATGCCATCTACTGACTTACTTTCCAGAAGCTGGTAGAGTGTTGCTGATGCCTTGTTCTTTGTTATTGCAACTACTTTCTAAGCCTCATTGTTAGCCATCCAGTATTCCTTCCTAGTTTGGTCCATCTTTTCTATCTCCAATTTTTCCTGCACTCCTTCTTTCTTTCAATGACTTTTGCATTCCACCACCAGCTTTTCTTATGTACCTGATTTACATATCTGACTCAGCTGCATATCTGTCCTATAGTCCTCACACATGCTGTTTTGAGGCACTGACATTCTTCTTCAACTCCACCTATTTCCTCTTCTTTTTGAGGTGCTAGAGCCCAACTGTCGTGTCTTCCCTCCAATCAACTTCAAGATCTTCAGCCTGTTCTCTGTTGACCTTAGCACCTTCTCTGACCATTGCATGCAGCTGACTGTGGCAACCACTGGTTTATGCTCTGGGCTGACTGTTTCACTGGGGATGGCTTTGCAATCACGGATTCTACTCCAGTGCCCTTTCCTTGCTAAGAGGAAGTCTACCCAAGTTGCATGTTGGCCACTGTTGTATGTGATTGTGTGACAATCTCTGTTTCGGAACTATGTGTTGGCTTATCGAGACATTTGGTAGACAGAAGTCAAGAATGGCCTCTTCATCTTTATTCCTGTTGCTCCATCCATGTGGATCCAGGCAGTCCTCATAGTCTGTTCTGTCTGCCCTGATATGTGAATTCAAGTCACTCATTATCAATACCACTCCATGTTGTCCTGCTTTATCTACTAGGTCCTGCAACTGCTGTCTCAATGCACTCATTTCCTCACTATCACAACCTTGCTGTGGAGCACAGGCTGAGATTATGAATACTGCCTTATCATTTGTCTGGAGGCTGATTGCCATGATTCTGTCAGTAATTCTGATGACATGCCTCACTGTCTTCTCAAGCCTCTCCCTCACAACAATTCCCACACCATTTCTAACCTGTCCTCCCTCCTGTGTAGTAGACTCTGAATCCCAAACCAAGATGCTTTGCTGCACTGCTTCCATCTTGTCTCCTGGATAAATGGATGTCCAGCCTCCTCCTTACTATCATGTCATTCACTCCCAAGCTGCGTCCTTACAGGGAACCTACAATGAGTCTAACAATTCTTAGCTCATACTTAACAGGTTGATTGGTATTAAGTCCAGCTGTCGCTCAACAGAGCTATCCCAGATAACTCAAGCTAGCCAAGTGGACACCAGCTGGACAGTAGCTTATTGACCCAGGGCTACTGGGTTTTATGGTAGGCACACAGTAGCCAATAGGGGCATATACAGCCCTCACACTAACATGGGTCCCTGACGTAGGTCAGAGTAGGCCGGGCCCTCAACCCACTTATCACCAGCAAATACCCATGACAGTTTTGTCAACATTAATCTACATGACCAAATCTAGTCCTACTCCTGCCATGGCGCACAGTCTGTGAACTATGTTCTCCTATCATGAGGATACTGCAGACCACATTAGATGCCCAAAGTGGTTGGGTTTATATAACTTTTTCCCCTATAGGGCACCATGTAGAGTCTGTGCTGCTGCCCACAGCTCCATTCTGTTGGTGAGTTTGAGATGAATATACTCTGCATGTTTTTTGGAGGTGACAGGAACCCCACAAAGGCAAAGGAGGAACATGCAAATTTCAAACAGGCATTGGCCAGAGGTCAGAATCAAACTTTATACCTTGTGCATGGGGGGAAGACCTTAACTATTATGGCAACTGTGTTGCATGGGAAGGTAAACTGCAAGCAGAAATTGAGGAAGTTAGATCTTCACTTGGAGGATTAGGAAAGTGTAAGCAGGAGCTCACCTGAAGACTCTGGAAATGGTGAGTGAGACAACACAGTCAGGGTTATTTGAGGAGTATACATAGAGAGCTGCCTACAGTGCACAGATGGATTTAGAGTCTGAGGAAGGCCAACAGCCTGGAACTTTCTGGTGACAACCATACTGGCACTGCCTGAAAAAACTTTACACCCATCCTGTTGATGACTGTAACGAGACATTAATTCAGGCAAGTAGGATTGTTTTATTGTTGTTCTGAATATAGTGCTGTTGATTTAATGGATAACGTTTTGAAGTGGATTTGTTGTAGTCTAGGAAGTAAATATCGTCATTCAGACATTTGACTTCACTATTAGAGGGGCTTCTTCAGGGTCTGTTTTGAACTCCATTCCAAACTGTTTATATTTATTGATAGTAGCTGCAGTACCCCTCCTGGAACCACTTAAGAAATAGGATTATAGGAGCAGTAATGGACAATAATTAACATTTTAATCTGTTAATTGAAATACTCTTAGAAATATCAACTTCAATAGTTAAGTGGTGCTTTGGGCATTCAGAAACTGTGTTTTATAATCAGGTTCATTCCATACCTTGAAAGAAGGATGTAGTCAGGATTTGTCTGTGTTATGTTAAATACCTAGTTGTATAAAATGTTTTATACACACACACATACACACACACACACACACATATATATATATATATATATATATATATATATATATATATATATATATATATATATATATATATATATATATATAGATATATAGATATATATATATATATTCTCGGCTGGGGTGCCTTCTGTGTGGAGTTTGCATGTTCTCCCTGTGTTCGCGTGAGTTTCCTCCAGGTACTCCGGTTTCCTCCCACATTCCAAAGACATGCATCTGGAGCATTTCTCCCCGGGCCTCCGCTGAAAACAGGCTCTGTGGAACCTAGTCGGACATTCACAGTCAACAAATGTTAAATAAATAAATAATATATATATATATATATATATATATATATATATATATATATATATATTAGACAGATCAACATATATATGTATGCAATTCTAATGTTATTTCTTTTTACTAATTTCAGATCTGTTTATGTCATGTTTATTTTATATAATGTTACTAAGTTCACTATTAAAGATTTGGGTGGGAGAATGGCAGTTCGCTTTTTATACTGAAACTATGTTACATTATAGGTTCTGATGGGAAATGATTTTGGTGATATTTCGGTGTTAATGTATTAATTTTGGTAGTTTTTAGTGTGTTTTTAGGGGGAGACTTGCTGATTTTGACTCCCTATCCCAGTACCAGTCTTTAGTCTATGCTTTTGCTTTGAAACAGGGCACTATGTCACAGGATACATTTTAAGGGGTGATTCAATTTATAAATGAAATCATGTTTTGGATTGCAGTACAGTATCTCAAAATAATTGAGAAAAAAGTGAGAGGGGTTTGATGTTTTAGTTGAGGTTTATGAGCTCCTTATATATATGGTATTTTGCATATTGTGTCTTGGAATATAAACTGACTCAGGGACCCAGACAAAAGATCTTGAATGTTTGCACATGTTAAGAAGTCCCCCCCCCCCACTACCATATAGTATCCTTGCAGGAGACTGAGCTGTCACAGCAAGTAAAGTTATTCATATTTGGGCGTGGAACCAAATATTCTTCTTCTGTGGAGGACTGGAAAAAGAGAGGGGTAGCTATGTTGCTGGCCAGGAGTTTAGGGCTTGAAGTCAAGTCACAGCCATTAGATCAATATGGCAGGTATGCTACTATTAAAGCATTGTCAAGAGAACTATTGGTAAGTTTTATGACAATATTCTACACACACACACGAGATTGTAACTGCCAGGTATGAATGAAATGTTGGATGCTATCCCATGTTGCCACTATATGTGGATTTTTGAATTTAGTAACCAAGGAATATGATGTGCAAAGGAGTCCCAGGGTTGTTAAAATCCCAAAGATAGGGACCTTTTTTTCTCACTTATTGCTTTGTAATGGGTTTGACAGACATGGTACAAAATTTGGGAACTGTCAGGAGTAAGCATACATATTCCTTTCTTGCTGGGTCATTTCAATAGACAGGATTACTGTTTCCAAGGAGCAGTCATATTTAAAGTTAGCTTTTCATACTGAGCCAGTTGTCATATTGGACCATGCCACTTAGATTTTAGCCATAGATATAGGACAGCCTGTCTCAGTGTATACACTGAAGATTTAACCTCTGTTTTTGTATTTTTAGGCATTTTCACTAATGGTATCCCAGTCAGGGAGCTCAGTGGTTTAGGGTGAGACCATCTACCAAGAGTGAAGCACTAAATTGTCGAAAGTCATTTAAGGAGTCCTTGAGATTGGCCTCAAAGGTGTACAGTTGGTTAATCCAAGCCTTCAGACAATTGGCTTGATAGGAGTGGTAAGGTGAGCTGACAAGTTTTCAAAATGACATGCAAGAGGGGAGGAGGAGCTTAAGAAACATGCTGAACTTCAAATGGTATAAATCCGCACTTTGATAGATGCTGACCTGAATTTTAAAAGTAAATTTCTAAAGTTATGGAATTTTCATAATTCCTTGTAGCACAAAGTGTCTTAGCTATGTGGTTATAGGGGACTGAAAGTAGACAGAATGTTTGAAGCCAGGGGAATTTTCTCAGGTATTTATAAGATTTTATCAGACATGACATAGCCAGAAACAGAAGGAAGTAAATTCCCATGAAACAGAGGAGATTTTTTGTGGTCTTCATCCCTTTGACTGTAGGACAAGTAGACACATTGGCTGATGGCTCCAGTTATACCACAGAAGCTTTATATACTGTTAGGTGAATTATCAATAGAGAACTCACTTTGTTCAGAGAGGCTACCTCTGGAACTTTATGGGGGGAGTCTCTAATCACTCTGTTATTTATGGCTTTGAATTAGGTATTCAAAACCTTGAGTATCTCTAGGCTAAAGAATGTTATTACAGTTACTTCAAAGGAGAGCAAGGATTCAGCACTCCCAGGTGTGTATAGGCCTATTTCTGTACTCAGTCAAAGTGCTGATGGCCCTTCTGCTATCTAGACTGGTACTTCTGCCTCTGAAGCTGGTTCATTTGGATCAGTATAACTTTGTTATTAGATGACAAACCTTTAACAGTATTAAAGACATGATTGTGATTAAGGAGGTGCACTAATCCAAGAGTCTTTTGCTGATATTCGGCCTGGATGCTGAGAGACATTCCATACTGTATATTGGAGGTATTTGCATTCCACCAGTTTCAGCCAGTTCTTATCAAATATTTATTCATCAGACCATTGCAGATCTCTCTTCTACTTTTTCACTCAACAGGGGCACTTGTCAAGGTTATCCGCTTCCCCCTAGCTATTTGTTCTTTATTTGCAGCCTTGGGAAAAAGCCACAAGGATATCCCCAGTTAGGGACTTTTATATGGTAGGTCAGGAGGTGGAATTGTCAATTTATTATCTGAGTAATTCAAATGAAGATCTAACCGAGTCATTTGAACTCTTGAAAAGATTTGGGAAATTGGCTGGTTATAAAACAACTCTATCACTCTGGAAAATGTAAATGATTATAAAATAAATGTATCAAAGACGGAAGTGATAGCAGTTAATTTCTCTTCCTCACCAGGTTTACAGGGTTGGTATTCTTCAGTGTGAGGCCCTGAAGTAGTTAAATATTTGGGAGTATATCTGGCTTGAAAGACTCAGTGATCAGTGGTTTACATGTACAAATGGCTAGAAATCATATTTGAATTAAGATGAAGTTTAGAAGCATATGATGCTATGCTAATTTTAGTTTTGTTTCTTCTACTTAATGCTGGGTTTCTTGTAAACATCATATTTAACTGAAGTACTATGAGCCTCAGCCTAAAAAAAGGTAAAAAAAATATGATTTTGTGGTTTATAAATAATTATCAGCCATGGGATGGGTAAGGCCAATCTCTAACCAAATGGGATAGGTTAATTCTAGCACTAAAAGGGAAAATGGCTAGGCTTAAAATGGCCCGTGAGAGCAGCTAGCCTAGTAGAACCTTTACATTTATGGGGAATAGCAGTAGGAATTTTTGCTTTGATGTTTCTGCCATTTCGCCAAGACGGTCAATATCTTTTTTTGCCTTTAGTTTTCAGGAAAACAATACATTTGTAGTGGGTTAAATCAGGGGTATGTAGAGTCTCTGATCTTTTCTCCCAGGAGATGCAATGTCAGCTAGAAAAGGTCCAACTACTCAAGTAATTAGCCTTAATTTACTACATAGATGACCAGCTGGTAGCATCTTTCTCTGAATTAGCCTGCCAAAAAAAATACAGTTACCCTATTAAAATTATTAGCACAGCAAGGATTCAAGACAAACAAAAACAAGCTGTAGTTATGGAAATAAAATGTGGTACCTGTGACATCTTCTTCAGGTGAACACTAAAGAAATACTTCCATTTAAGGTACAGGCAATATTACAGGCCCCACGACTGACTAGACTACATTGAGACAACTGAGGAGATTTTTAGGACTATAAGGTAGATAATGGATTTTAAATTATGCAGAATTGGTTAAACTTTTAGTATGGCTATTAAGAAAATGCACCCCAAAACCATTATTCCAGAATGATAAATGTGAAAAATTCTTCTGTAATTTTAAAATCTGCTTTCTAATTCTCCTAGTCTAGATTACCTGTTTACAAAAAAAAAAGTTTATTTATGATCTGTAGTGAAAGAAACAATGCAGCTCTTGGACTGTTATCACAGCAGCATAATGATAGATGCCAGCTTACAGCTTATTTTATATCTGCAGCTGAACAACCACGTTTAAGGGCAATGGCTGCAGTAGCACAGTTAGCAGGCAGTGCTTCGGCACTTACCCTGGGGCATAACACTTTCCTCACTGTATCCCATGCTGTAGAGACCTTGAAATTGAAACACAAGACGCAATAGTTATCATTTACTATATCAACTAAATCTAAAATTAATTTATTGAATAACATTCTTAAGGTGTCCATAACAGAACAGTGCTACTTTAATTCCATCGGAAAAGCACCTCATGACTGTGATTACACTGGTAACACTCTGCCTGATCTAAGACCTGACCTGCAAGACACATTATTAGAAAATCTAAACCTCATTTTCTTTTTAAGAAGGATCTTGCATTTGAAGAGGAAATGGGACTTTAGTTGCAGCTTTTTCAGTAACTACCCTGCAAGATGTTATTCTTTTAGAACCTGTGAAGGAGTTGTTTCTGCTCAAATGGCAGAGCTGGCTGCCCTACAGTATCTATAGTATGTTGAATAGTGGCAAATAATGTGAACATCTATACGCGTTTGGTGTGGCTCATTATTTGGAGGCCATCTGCAGGGAGAGGGGCTATCTAACTTCTGCAGTACAATACAATAAAATTATGTACTGGGAAATTATCTTTTCCAATTCATTATTATTGGCAAAGGAAGCTGCAATGATAAAATATGCTACCCACCAGTCAACTGCGTCAGAAACAGCAAAATGAATCTCATTATCTGACAGAACATTAAAGCAGACTGGATTTTCATAACCTGTCCAGACTCAGAATGTTTAGTTTCAGCCAGAAAATGTTTAATCTAATTATTTATTTTAGGATGTTTTACCTTTCAAAATCAGACAGACTATTCAGAATAATCCAGGTGGGTACAATTAGGTTGTTCTCAGTCAATAGATTTCTTGTGGTGTCACTCCAGTGGCAGGTTAGAAGTACTAAATGCTCTATTGCTGCAATTAATAAAAGCATACTATTTGCCTGTCCACAATGGGATAAATTCATTACCAAAAACAATTTTGCTGTTTGGTATGCACATGGGTTGTAGAAATTCAGTATTTTGTAATTAGCCATTAAATATGTCTTGAATATAATATTGGCAAGAGCCTACCTATGCCTAACCAAAGACTCCCTAAACCATGAGGAACCTCTGTGCATGCAGATAGATTTTATAGAGATTCCAACATGCTCCACATATAAATACTGTTTATTCATCGTAGATTTTTTTCTGGACAGCTAGTAACATATTCTTGTGATAAAAAATGATGCAATTACTGTGGTAAAGAAACAATTAAAGAAACTGATACCAAGACTGAGTGCCATGCTATCTTCAGTTAAACGAAAGCACCCTCTACATGGGTCAGTTACTCCAACATTTGTGTGAATTTTTAAATGTGAGCCTTCAGTTGTACTGTCCCCATATACCTCAAACTTCAGGAATACTATCAAGATATTATCAGACTATAAAGAGAAGGTAAACAAAGATGTGTGCCAATATCAACCTTAAATTGCCATATGCTCTACCTTAGTTTTGATGTCAGTCAGAAGGCATCTAGAAAGTTATCCAAACATGAAATACTCATGAGGCATCCCATGCGGTTGCCCCCTACCACTCTCCCCAACAGTATGTAAATTCAGTTACTGATGAAGCACCAATAGCTTACTATAAGCAACGTTTTTTGCACTGAAGCATCACTGCTTGACTGTCCTTTCAGCTCAACAACAGCCTGTTCATGATAGTGGCAATCCTGTTCAACCTGGAGATGTTGCTGACATCAACAGCTGTTAGGTTTCAAGGTTCACCAAAATGGATTCATATTTCACACTTTAGATGTACCACTTTACATGCTCTTCCTGACATGCCTCCTGGAACTGTACATCCAGAAAGATCCAGCCGCAATGGGGTCCAGACCAGAAGCAAAATGTGAGCAACTGCACCAGACTGGAAATGACTCCAGACATCTGGAGCTTAAGCCACCGGGCCTCTCTTGAATTTGACTTCCAGTATAAACTGGACCATCAGAGAAAGATAATACAGCCTCATTAATAGATGTCATAGTTCAGAAATGCCACACATTTCATCTCTTTGGTATCCTTCCACCAGTAATCCATACCAAAGAAAATACTAAATCAAAAGCAATATGTCATCTGTGCCAATATCTTCAGCATTTTTTTATTGTGCTAGTACTTCTTGTTCAATGGCCTCTCTGACCAACACCATGAAAAGTAAGAATGATATCTGATGTTTAATACCTTCATGACTATGCTGTGGACATATGCCACCCAGTTCAGTTTGTCAGACTGTGGACATATGCCCCCCAGTTCCGTTTGTCACACTGTTGGTTATTTATTTATGTACTTTCAGCCCAAAAAGGCCTACTTTTAATTCTTGTACCCTATCAGTAGATGAAACTATGCAAAGTTTTTAATGTTACTTTTCTTACACCATGAATTGTGACTGGTTTTAATTGCTCAAGAGTTACATTTTTAAAACTGCCTTTCAAGTTTAAAAGGACTAACCTGTTCTGTTATAAATTCTTAGCCTTACCTTGTAGGGTATGAAATATTCATCCCTACTAGAATTCTTCCACTTCAGAAATATTGTGAATACTAAAATGTTCTCTCCAAAGACTTCAGACTTAATCATAATATGAACAAGACCTCTCAAAAACATACATTACTCACTCAAATAATCCCCTACCTTTGGAACAAGCTCCCCTTGCAGGCTAATCAATTTAACACATCAGCTTCATATTTTGCCTTGATGATTGGAAGCATACCCACAGACTTACTCATTATACCTGGAATAATCAGTATAGCCCTCATCAAGCAGGGTAGCAAATTCACCCACTAAATTATCTGGGCTGCATGACTAACCACCATGGTCAACCAGACTGTCAACCTGGTAAGGGCCTATGAACCTATGAACATAAATATTATGAGTGCCCATATCAAGTGGACTGTTCTTACATACCTCAGATGTGAATTAATGGTTTCCCATCCCATTTACTGAGTATTCTTTTGATGGTTGCCTGAGAATCATTATGTTTGGAGGTTGGTATAATGGTTAAGGTGTTTCTCTCACAAATGCAAGGTCCGGTGTTTGATTCTTACCTTCAGGAAGGAAACTGGCAAGGCTTAGAGTGGCCCATTAAGACAGCTAGCCTAGTAATTAGCTATGAACTAAGAACATGTGTGTTTTCCAAAAGCATGGCTGTGTTGGGTTATTTGTCTGTCACATCAGTTGGTGTTGTGAATATGCAGTACAAGTTTAGTTCTTTAGAGTCATTGTGTTGGTTGCACCACTGGCTCTATGGAGGTGAAGGAGATAAAAGTGAAACATCTGCCATAGCATGAAAAACAGAGCAGAGATCTTCCCAGCGGATTGTACACAAAATGGAGAAGCAGAAGAAGAAGAAGAAGATTTTCTTTTTTATCTATTGGGATAACTTAAGTTATTTAGTCCTAAGACTGTATTATTGAGGAATCACTTAGATTTTTTCAAGATGTAGTAGTTGATTAGACAGGTACATGCAGAAAAAAGGGCGTTGTATTCAATGATAGGTTTAATAAGTGATAGATGAAGGGAAATTAGGACATCTTTGGACCTAGAAAATGCTTCAGCAGATATGGTATGCCAGATAAAATATTTTAACCATGACTGAGAGATGTTGGCCAAAGGAAAGGTCATTATTAACAGAAATGCCTTAATCTATAATGACACTGTTCATTTTGAAGATTTGCCTGTTGTATGGTATGATGTGGGGGTGCTAGAGTTCCCAAAGATTACAATACTGCATTTCTTAATGTTAGAGGTTAGTGCATGATTTGCTTGTCAATGGTTGGTTTGATCTAACACTTCATGGAGGATCTGAGTGTCAGCATGGAATCTGAGAGCTGCACCTAAACTACAGTCATCGGCAAATTTAGTTAGCCACAGTCCTTTGATTTCTGCCTTCATATCAGAGAAGTAGATAACAAACAGGAGGGGCCCAAGACAGAGCACTGTAGGACTTGACATTTTGCTGACTAAAGGAAGGACCTTCAGCATCTACAGTATGAGTTCTAACAGTAACCCTATTGGCCAATGGACATAATAGCTGTTTATGTTGACCTGGCTGAATTTACCATTTGTGCCTGCCTGGGGACTGGTGTCAAATGGTTTAAAAAAATCTGACTAGAGAGTGTGTGTACATCAAAAAGTTTGTCATCAAGCTTGGTTCTGTGCTGCAGATGGATGAAGCCCAGACTGCAACCCAGCCAATTGGAGCTTGATTAGTAGCCCTGGCACTAGAAGGACCAATCAGGGAGGAGAAGTGAACAGACATGGTCTACTTCCCTCTCATGGAAAGTGTGAAGGATTGCATACATATGATGGCACAAGATGCTGTGCGACTTCCCTGGTGGACATTGGGAAAGCCACTGCTAAGTATGTTGCAGAGAGAGAGAGAGAGGCAAGGCTGCTCGGAGGGGATGTCCCTTGCATAAATAAAGGGAACAACCTATGCAGTCAGTCCATTGCATGTCCGATCGCTGGCGCATTTCTGGGCCCATACAGGAAATAGAGCTAAATAGAAATACCTCATTCCATCCCTGATGGTTGCCTAAATGATGGCCTCTCACAGTCAACCCTCACTCCAGTGATGGGGAATGACTGAGATGATGGAACAGAAAGGGGTTGATGATCAACAAACAATGGGGGCAAAAACGGATAAAAAAGTGTCTCATCTGCAACAAATAGCATTCAATTATGCTAAGTATCTATGCATCAGTATTACTCCCATGGGATTGGTCAATGTATAAAATTAGCAACCACTAACTAATAATAATTAAGAATCCATTATTAAACAGTCTGCAGCTTTGGGAGGTGCTGTGAGGATGACAGTATGTCCCAGAAGGGCCTAAATAAAATGATTGATTGGTCACACTGCATTTGCTGCAGTGGACAAAGATATTAAGAGAGAATAGTCTGGAGTCAAAGTGGACAAATGGAAGACCCAAATCTTGCAATTTGTGCTTATTTTACCAGGAATGAACAAAGGTAGATTAAATGAAGATATCCATAAACTGGAAAATATAAAATGTAGGATGTTATTCTCTCATTCCTAAACTCAGTACATAACTTCCTTAGAGTAGGAAACCATGCAGATTTATGCTGCTGGATACAGAAATTATACTCAGACAGCCCAGTCAGTGGTTTAGTGCAGTGACAGCAAGAATCCACAGTTAACTTATGCAGAATTATTACTATATATGAAGAGAAAAAATAGCCATTACAACAGTCAAGCTGAAAATGAAATCAGTCTGGGAGAGGTCATTGGCTCACATGTGTATAAATTGTGTGTGTATATTAGTGAGAGGAGAATTTATAAGGAGGCTACACAGTCTTGTAGGGTACAGTGGCAAGTGTGTGTGTGTGTGTGTGTGTGTGTGTGTGTGTGTGTGTGTGTGTGTGTGTGTGTGTGTGTGTGAGAGAGCAAATATTTCTACATGCAGAATGAATCATAGAATGCAATGCATGGTGTTGTGGATACTGGAAGTTTTAACTTCCAAGTAAGATGCAAGTCAAACACTGTAGGTTGTACATTCCTTCCAACTATATAGCTCTGCAATGTCAAATGCAGTTAGATTCTATATGAGGGATGAATCTTCAAATTTGTTTTAATCCATGTACACTACAGAGTATGATTCATCTCTGAATTTTCAAATTTAGCTTGTTTCTGTTTCATGCAGGTGTAAGAATCCCATAACCAGTAATAACAGAATGTAAAATAGAAATCTTTTTAATTGTGTCTTTTCATATTCAATGCCCCAAACACGCCACTACAAACAGATAATATCATTTACAGTTTGCTGTATTCCTGCAACTTGATACTTCACACAAGGCCAGGAAAAGAGAACTGTTTGGTGCAAGTTGTTATGTTTATTTGATCAGCAATGAAGTTTGACATAGCTCATTGCACAACCCAAGCTGTCAACACATTAATATGATTCATCTTCAGTTAACACAGTGTGTGTAAGTCTGGTACCTGCAATTTAATGGCTCAGGACTGCATTATAAAACCCCTGCTTTTTATCAGTATCAGGCTAGGTAAAGCTACAACACAGTAATTCAGATCCTGGCTGACTGTCACTCAGAGATAGTTAATCAGACGTCAGCAGTATAATAAAATGGAGGCATATTCCTAAGCAGTATGTAGCACTGTTACACAGCTGTCATACAGGTTGCTAATTAATATAAATAAAGTAAATAAAATATAAAATAAAATATAAATAAATATATAAAATATAATATATAAAATATATATATAAAATATAAATGTAAATAAAGTAGTACCCTGAGTCTCTTTTTTTAACTTAAGGTACACTGCACTGAACAGCAATCTGGATCTTTGTCTCAACCAAAATAAAATCATTAAATTGTTAGTTCAGTAACATTTTAATAACATCTTGATCAAAAAATTTCCTTGGATAATAATTTGTATTAATTTTCTCCTAACTGTAGCCTTTACAGGAAGAAGATCTCTATTGATTCATTTTGTCTCAGAAGCATTTGTATATTGGAATATAGCTTAGTTAAACTATCCTATGTAAAGGAGCTCTTCTTACTAAGCACAATTTTTTGATATTACATGCATTTTTCAGTGATGGTACAGCCTCTGCAGTCCCATACTTGTAATTTAATCCCCATTTTTCCATTTCTACTTATTATGCATTTTCAGGCTTGTTTTTTATAGTTATCTATTCATTGTTTTCATAGATTCAAGCAACTAATTTAATGAGCTGTGATTATCTAAAATTTCCTGGAGTGATGCCACTACAGCAAACCTTTATGTTTACCTAAATTTGGTACAGACATAATTTTATGTCTAATAAAAATCACTTATGGTAGTGGTGTGTATTGTGTGGGTTACTGCCACCTGCTTGGACCATCACATTGCAGATTGCAGTCGCTCAGACATAATACCACAAGATAGCAGTTGCTCATGTTATATCACTTGCTACACAACAGAGTAAGATCATAGGGCTCACACGTTAGCAATTTGTGGGTAGTCTGATTTTCATAGGCCCATAAGTATATATTAGGCTAACGATAACCAGGGCCTTTATAAGTCAAACCACACAAACTAACCCAATTGCATCCCCTGGTAGCATGCTTGTATTAACTGGGAGATATGTTCGGAGGTTGCTATGTGGGGGGGATATATTAGTTAGGGAATGTTTACTGTCAGTCCTCTGTCTTTAATATAAATGGGGCCAGCACAAGGATGAATTTGGAATTTACCATCCAATGGTCAAGGTTACATTTGAACAGGGTTAGGGATGACCTATGCTTCATATGGATGGGGAGCCTGTTCCAAGGCTTCGGGATCCATTAAGTCACATATCTTTCCAAGCAGCATGCTTGATTTATGTCGCAAGCAAAGTTCAGATCCCTGGATCTAGTGTGTCTTGTGCTGCTCATTTTGTGGCCATTTAAAAGCTCAATCAGGACTAGAGCTAAAGATGATTTATATGCCTAAAAGCTCCATCAGGACTGCATCCAAGGATGATTTATATGCCAAGCACAGATCGCCTCTCAACAATCTGGAGTAGACTGAGTATAGAGACAGGGCTGTAAGGTGATCTGTATAGGACAGTATGCTAATATCCTGGATTCTCTTGGGTAGAAACCTCTGTGGACATTCCAACTGTTACATATGCCTAGTCTGGCATATGCGGAAGGGTGCATTGTACTCAATGATTGGTCTGATAAGGGATAAGTAGAGTAGTACTGTAACATTCTTGGACCTGGATGCCATACTCTTACTTATACATTGAGTGACATAGAATGATTTTCTTACTACCTTGGCTATCTGTTAGCCAAAGGCCAGATGACTGTCTACATATGTTCCTAGATCTGTAACTACCAGGTCAGCTCTTAGGGTTATCTTATCAATGGAGTAATTTGCCTGGGTAGCGGTCTTCCCAAAAGACACTGTAATGCATTTCTCTACAATGAGTTTTAATTCATGGCTTTCATATCAGTGATTTGTCTGTGTTAGACCCTCTTACAGAATGTAAGTGTCATGAGGGGGAATTTATGGTAGCTGCCAATCTGCAGTTAGCTACAAACTTGGTGACCCAGAGGCCCTTGACATTAGCCTTGACCACTGAGAAGTGGATACCCAGCAGAGAGCCATGATGTACTCCATTGGTGACCTGCCTCTTGGTGGAGGTGGACTCACCAATCCTGATGTTTTTGGTCCTATCTGTGAGCCATCTGGCAATCCAGCAAGTTAGGTAGGGATTTATACCTAGTTCTGTGAGTTTATCCACAATACCTGAGTTGGGGGTATTGTGTGAAATGCCTTAGCCAGGTCTAGGTAGGTGGTATAAACTATTTCCCTTCATCTATTGCCTTGGTTACCTTCTCTAAAAAGTCTACCAGGTGAAGTAGGCATGACCTACCTTTGACAAAATCAAACTGGGATGGGTCCAGTGTCTATAGGTTGCCAATATGTTTGTTGATCATCTCCATGATAATTAATTCCATGGCTTTGCGTGTTAGACTAGGCAAACTAATGTGTCTGCAGTTTTCAGCATTGGTTAATGGTCCACCTTTGTGAAGTGAGATAACCATTGCTATCCTTCATTCACTTGGTACTTAACCAATTTTTAAGCTGTAGCTGAAAAGTGACTCAAGTGGTCCTGATAGATCATGTTTCAGGCTATTTAGTAGGCAACCTGGGATACTGTCAGGCCCCACTGAGGCTGTGTTTTAGCCTTAGTGAGTGCCACAATGCAGAGCCAAATCATGGTGAAATAGGACCCTAGGCAGGGTAATGGATCAGGGCCCACACACACATCTCTTACTTTTCCATGCCTGGGCCCACACATACACACACACACACACACACACACACACACACACACACACACACACACACACACACACACACACACACACACACACACACACACACACCACTTACTTGTCTGTCCCTGGTCTGCAGTCCAAACATCTTCTGGTATTCAAATTCCATGCACCTGGAAGACAAAGATGTAAACAACAGGTCACAAAGATGTAGGAAGAAGAAGTTGTAAACAGGTCACACACACCTGTTGTGTTTGTGCAACTAGACACAAAGGGCATTCTTCTTTAAGAATGCCCTTAAAAATATGTATTTTTTTTAAATTAAAAAAAAAAAAAATCTCCTGGCCGGGAGGCTGCTTCCCAGCCAGTGGGCCTAGGCAACTGCCTTGGTCACCTATTGCTGGATCTGGCCTTGCCACAATAACCTACTCCCTGCTGATATTGGGGGGGAGTTATGCTGGTAGGGGTTTCACAAATGGGTGGCAGTTGGGGGGGGTTAAAGTTTAAACTCAATTTGTCGGCCAACAGATTTGCTGCGTCACTCTGCTCAGTGAAGGTGATATCATTTACCACCAGTTCTTTACACTGTTGCATGTTTCCTTTTAGGTTTGAGACACAGCTGTAGAAGGCCTTGTGGTTGTCTATAGCCTGAGAAGCTATCTTGACCTCGTAATTGGTCTTGTTGGATTTAATTAGACCTCTTAGTTTCCTTTTTGCCTTATTAGTGAGCTGTTGTCATTATAAGAATTGCTCTTTCTGACTTTGGCCGTTACTTTTTTCCTTTTGTTATGTAGCCTGTTAAAATTAGGATTCCACCATTGTGGATTGTTTTTGGGGTTTGTTTTGGGCTTATTTCAGGTAGGTACAGCAACTTCTATACAGCCAATTACATGTACAGAGTTTCTGTGAGTAATTCTGCATAGGCTGTTGTGAACTCTGGGTTGGGTGGAGCATTGAATTTTGACAAACTGTCACTTAATAAGATGTAGTTTGCTTTAGAATTGTTTCCAACTCTAACGGGTTTCGCTGGGTTTTCCAAGTTGATTTTTATTTTGAATGCAATAACTTTGTGCTGTGATCTCACCAGTGAGGATATGACACAGTGGGGGATGGAACAAGATCCACTGGTTGAAGTGAACACTAACTGATCAAGGTCATTTGTGTTAAAGTCCAGGAAAAGTTTTGCACGCAAGTTGGTGACAGTGTATGTTTGTTGGATTCTTGAGACATAGATGGTGCTGACACCTGAGAAAGAGCGAGGCAGGTGTTACCTTCCTTGATAATGATTGTTCTTGTTTTGAGGTGCTCAAATCAATGAGGCAGAATAATAAGGTAAGGGGACTGGGGAAGGTGAAACGCTCCATATGAAGGAGAGCTTGTCTCATGCAAAAAACATTTTCAATATATACTGTACATCACTTGCCCATAAAACAATGAGCATGAGTGTGTGTGTTACAAGGATGTGTGCATTCAAGCAGTCATTTATGAAACTGTTGTTGCTAATCTACTGTGATTCTAGTTTGAATTAGTGTTAAACTGTAGTTGGCATATTTTCTAGTATATAACACTCATAGAAAAACTATGCTGTTTTCATTTATTAAAATTAAGGACAAAAATGTTCCATTTTTGTCAGACAATGCATTAATATTTCTGAAATTTTGACTTGCGGAGTACTGTAAAAAATGTAATTTGGTATTTTAGGTTAAAATATTAATTTATCATAACTTGAATTTTTCTTATATTTACTACTTGCAAATATTTCAGTTTTCTTTACTGTATGTTCTGCGCATAGAATATGTTTCAATTACAGTTGAAAACAGATGCACTAAAACAATTATAGTGGAATATCATGGTAATTACCAGAAATTATACAATCACAAATATAATTTCCAGCATTTTAGCTCACAAAATGGAATTTCATTTTTAATAACTGTACATCACACATGCACAGAAGTACACATGCATACACACGCACTCACACAAACACACACAGATATTTAAAACATAAAAAGTATATTGCACGTGTGTGTGTGTGTGTGTGTGTGTGTGTGTGTGTGTGTGTGTGTGTGTGTGTGTGTGTGTATGCTTGTGCATGGATGTGTTTAAGTAAAAGTATCTATATAACTTTCTATATATCTATATATAAATATAAATGTATAATATGTATACATATATATATATATATATATATATATATATATATATATATATATACACACACACACACACACACACACACACACACACACAAAAACACATAAAATGCAAAAAGTATGTTGTACGTATGTATTTGTGTGTGTGTGTCTGTGTGTGTGTGTGTGTGTGTGTGTGTGTGTGTGTGTGTGTGTGTGTGTGTGTGGTTGTGTGTGAATGTATATGTATCTATATCTATATATGAAAGCATCATCATTCATTGAGTCACAATCGACTAACCTTAATTGAACCTGACTGGAAATTTGCAACCCATCAAATTACAGGATTGAGCTACAAAATATGTCCTGCTAGGCATGATACTTGTTCTTCCATTTAAGGGTATAGCCAGGCATACTCTTTGTACTCTACGGAGTACTTTTTTTCTGAGCATCATATCAACGTGGCTTTTTTTCAAGTCATATTATGTCTACAACTGTATAAATGAATGCCTTTAATAACAGATGCAATATTGCTGATCTAAAAACAATATTTTTTAAAAGTTTTGGGGGGGGGGCAGCTGAAAATGTTACTTACATTTATTAAGTGCTTGAGGGGGCAGAATTTTTGAGTGATGTGTCCGTTTTTAACTGATAAGCAGTACTAAGACCTTGTGAGTACAAAATGGAAATTTCTTGCTACAGCCCTCCGATTCTTATCATCAGTAAATCCGGATCTGACAAACTCTTCGACCATCTGCATTGCATCACAATGAATTTGCCAAACTGGCATGTTATCAAAAGAGAGAGACTATTACAATATTACAAAATGTTTTTGTAAGTGGACAAGGATCTGCCTTCATCTCTAAGAATGTGTAACCTCAAAGCTGATATATTTAAGTTAGGATGGTGGGAGGAGGTGCTTGAATCTATGAAAAAAAAATCATAATAATGTAGTAGCCCCTAAATATTTTGCTAAATTTCAGATTTGATTAGCCTAAACTTAAAGTCACCAAAGCTGGTTAAACATTTTACCGCTCTGTATAATTGTTAAGCCTTATGTGCAATGTAGTCCATACTGCTGATGATAAGCTACGAATGCGATTATACTGTGATATCTTTCTGTTGTGCATTGTCCGATGACTATACTGTGACAGCTGCTTGTATATTTATTTCACACTATCACTCGGTTTGCATTATATCCTTATTTCCTGTTATTTTGTTCATACATTTTATGTAATGTTCTTACTTTTTTCTGCTATTTTTAAACTTGTATATATCTCTTTGCCACTGTGACCAGACCAATGATGTTAAAGGGGCTTTCGACCAGTGCACCAACCCGGGTAACAAATGGTAAGCAAAATAAAAATACATAAATAAACTATCACCCAAGCCTTGATTTTCCAGGTGTCCATGGAACACCATGAGAGTTGTCTGCATTCTGTTTGGGAGGCTGAGCTGCTCCACCATATGGGCTCTGCCCAAATTAAAAGCAACTCCCACTGGTTTCTTATGTAGCCTTGGAGCAATATGTCATCGAAGGCAGTTGCATTCCCTGCTTCCTTTCATCTTGTTCACCCCTACTAGATGCTCATTCTTTCTATGATCTGTGCAGTCTCATTCATCAAGGTGGCTTTTGATGAGGCCCACACCTGGTTAATTCAGTGATCCTTTCCCCAAAGATCATTATGTTTCACACATGGTCTGCCATCATTGTCTTGGAGCCAAGCTTTACTTCTTGCAAATAATTTCTTATATGGCACAGACTTTCAGCTTTCACCTTAAGCTTTGCCATGAATTATGCTGATGTGCTGACCATGGGGCCAGCTTTGCTTTATCACCTTCCTGGCCCTGTCTTCTCCATTGCTTGCTATTCTAACCTGCCTTTCATTCTGTTCCTCTCAAAAAAAAAAAAAAATAATCATCATTTATGGTCTCTCTTCAGAAGATTATTTCCTGCAGGTGAAATACAAGCTGGTTGCTCCTCTATGAATTTCTTACATTCTGCCACCATCTATAGGATGCAGTAATACCTCTTCCGTATGTTATTGGCTGTATCTACAAAACACTTGTACAGTGTCTTCACGTTATTAGCCATTAGTGTCCACAGATTACTATTCTACTAAGTAACATGGAGCATTTCTGTGGTCTTATATTGCAGATGCTTGCAGTTTTTACAAACCATTTTATGGTTTTGTAGTTTTGTAAATTCCAAGCTAGGTCTTTGGCATGTTGTTGCTGTTGCCAAAGCCAAGCTTGTGTAAGCAGAGAAAAGGGTAAGCAGTTGGTATCGTGTAGTAAGAACTGCTTTTCTTTCTTCATATTTATGGGATTTTTAATTTATTATATAGACTCATATCTGTATATATATATATATATATATATATACATATTTTTTTTTTTTTTTTTTTTGTTTTTTTGATTATAAAGTTTTGGATGATCTATGTGGTCACTGCTCACTTGACTAAGGGTTGTTTCTGAGTGTGTTGACATTTTTGGTTGATGTAATCACTAGGATTTTTTGTTCTGTTTTTTTCTTTTCATTTCCCCGGCCATGAAGCTTTTCTCTTTACTTGGCTCTGTGGGCCCATTTGTACTCCTAGTGTCAAGAGCCCCATGGCCTATTCATTATTTTCCAGAAGACAGCCGTGCCTTGGAGAATAGTGCCATCATCCACACAGGTAGACATTTTCCATTTCAATCATTATCCTCACTGCTCATGCTCAGTAAGAAGGTTAATGCTTTGTTGTTTGATATGTATCCACCCGGGAATGCCTTCTGCTTTTACAAATGATGTAACCCCTCATAATTGCCTTGCTCTCCCATGCCAGCACTCCTGTTTGGTCTCTCATCTCCACTAGAGTCTCTACTGTGGGACTAATGTCACCAGATGTGTACCCCACACCCTCATCCTCAAAGAACAGCAAACTGTTCAAGCTGATTTGCTTCTCCCTTTTCCTCCATCACCTTCAAAATGTGCTCATGCTGCTAATCAAATTCCAGCTGGCCTGTGTTGTAGTAAGGGCTTTGTCCCCCTTTGCCAATGGAGCTGCTAGTTACTAGGATTCTGGATATGTGCCTGATCGTCTGGTAGGCAGGCTGCAATGTGTTGTCTCCAGACAACCTGTCCCAAACAATGACTTGTAACCATACATGTGTGCAGGCACACACACTTGTATGTATATGTGGGTTTGTGTGTGTGTGTGTGTGTGTATGTGTGTGTGTGTGTGTGTGTGTGTGTGTGTGTGTGTGTGTGTGTGTGTGTGTGTGTGTGTGTGTGTGTGTGTGTGTGTACTGCTGCACAGACAGATAGATAGATGGATAAAGTTTGTTGCCTTCTGCTTTTTCACACATACTACCTTATTGCAAATTTTACTGTGCAAAGAAGCACAGCTTTCCTTTTAGCCTTTTAAAAATGCTTTTAGAATAACTATTCTGCTCAGTTATTTATACAACAGGGTTTCAAATATCGTGACCCCTGCATCTGCAACAGTGAGATTACTGATCTGTATTTTATTGCTTGTACACCTGTGATGGTTACATAGATGTCAATACACCAGAGTAAACACTTAAAGTAAACAACTTATCAAAACAATAAATAAGAGAACATTACAGATTGAAAAATAAGGTCAACAAAATAAAAGTAATGTTGTACATCACCAGACCAGCTCCAGCTTCAGTTTTATAATGTACTCTAGAAAGCAAACACAAAAGTAAATAAATGCATGCAATTGCAAAAGTATATTACGAAATTAAAGAGGTTGGATAAAAATAAAGACAATGATATAAACTGAAGTCTAAGAAAGAATGTTCTTCAATAACTTGAAAAGAAGCCAAGAACCGAGTGACACAATCAGGTGGGTGGGAGGTTGGGATAATGGTTCAGGTGTGTACCTTACAAGACACAGGGTGCAGGGTTTGATTCTCGCATGGAGTAATTGGCTAGGCTTAAAATTGCCCACAAGGGCAGTTAGCCTAGTGCTCATTTAAGAACCTATAAAACATGGAATATAACAGTGAAATATATTACAATTAATTTAATTTCTCAGCTGTCTAATACTTATCTTCAGACTTCATACATTCCTTAATCTGGCTTCCTTTCCTAACTCTCTGCAGTAAGACAACACTTTTCACAACTGGAACCACCTCTGGAAATTTTGCTGAGAACATTTCAGCACTGACAACTGTATATAAGTAAACAGCTCTGGTGTGCAGTCATAGATTCACAGGTTTTGCTCTCCCATTTATGGCCTACTGGCCTTCTTGACTGCTGCTATCCCATACTAGAACTTGGTATCACTAATAAAATTACTAATGCTGTTTATGAATGCTTAACTTTAGCTTAGTTTAACTTTATTGCAATTGGTCATTTAGTCCAATATTTTGGAAGTCACTGAAAAATGTATTTGTCCTTTTCTGCATTATTTATATTTATTCTTAGAAAAAAGGTTACTGGATCTTATTTGTGAAGAATGCATCATTTTATTTAATTATTACTCTAATCAGTGAGGAATATGGTACAATAATGACTTTCCTCAAGTTGCTGTGTATCTGACTTTGTTTGTAACACAATAAAGACAGCATAATTTTTTATATAACATGATTCTTAAATCTTTTACTTCACTGTTTACCTTTAGTATTCCCATTCATTCTGTAATCGAACTGTATACGTTTTTTCCAGTGTGATGGCACTGGACTTACTGGTTTTAATGGTACGGCTGTTTAACAGTTATTGATTTTACTCAACCTGTGCTGTTGTAGTTTTACTTTCCTTGCAAAGGTAGTAATTTTCCAGTTTCTCAAAGCATTTTGCTATGCATACTCTTCTACCTGTAGTTCTAGCCAAATCAGCCCCCCAAAAAGTGGTCTGACTTGGATCATAGAGAAACTTGACTGGACTCCTCGGTATGCTTGCACAGGTAACCTATTATTTTCCTTTTCTCCTTTGTCTTCTTCACTGGTATTCACCATTTGAACTATATAGCTATTAACATTTATCTGAACACGTTTACCTACAATACCTTTTGGGAGAGGGTGCAAAAAGCCTTGCTGAGATCTTAAGTCGGTTACTGTTGTGTGACCGCACTGTCTTTTAGGATAAGTTCCATTATGACCTGTTCCATACATTCTCAGAAGATGTAGGTATGGATGACTGGTCTACAGCTGTTAGGGCCAGATGTACTTAGTATGTTTTATTTGGGGATCATTACACCTTGATGCCAAGCTTAACTCATTACAGCTGAGTGACACCTCCAGGTGTTTCTTCAGTTACATCCTACTGTCATCTCTAGGCATCAAATATTGCTTGATCATACTTGTATTAATAATTCCAAAACAATGCCACATACAAAGTATTAAAGATTTCACCTTAAAGCTTGCTCAGTGGCAAATGCAATAGTACTGATATCTGAACAATGTCTAGTGCAGGTAAAAGAGATATTGTTAATCATATAATATTTATTTATACTGTTACAAATGTCATGTTTTTCTAAGTATCTTGGCAACCACATAGCATGGACAGAGTTGCTTAGCTTCATATGAAAGCTCTCAGCTGTATGAATAAAATGCTGCCAACAGTATGTGTGTAACTTCAGTCATTGCTGAGATACTATAAGTTGTTTACAAAATATTACAGACTTAATATTTATAGTGTTTACTGTGACTTATAAAATCACTCCAGAAATAGGTTTTGCTAAAGAGTTTGCCATTTACATTTCTTTAGTAACCCCTGTGGTTCCAGAGATATGAACATTTGCTTGAAATATGAGGACATAATCTGATTCTTTGCTTAGGCTCTGCGCATTGGAAGTTACAGTGCAAACTTCTAGAGCCCTGTTGAAGGGAATGAGTTAAAAATAGGAATGTATTAATAAGAATATATAAGACTGCGGTGGTGGTGCTGCGGTAGTGCTGTCGCCACACAGTAAGACGTTGTCCTGTTCGATTCTCAGCTAGAGCATCTTCTGTGTGGAGACATGCGTGAATGGGCGTACCTTTGTTGAAGGTTGTGCTTCAGGGTTGGCAACTCGGCATGTAAAAATTTACTGGCAATCATTAGCGGACTGGAGTATCGCTGTGGCGACCCCTAACCGGGAAAAGCCGAAAGACACAACAACATTAATAAGAATATATAATTGTATCAGTAGATTGTTCCTTACATCACATCACGAAGGAAAATGAAGGTAATCTAGTCCGGTCCCTGTTGTGTCAGTGGACATGAAGATGGCATGGATTACTGTAATTCAATGATTTATTTGGGCTTGGCAGATCCACAGACATAAGTAGCAGATGTATGATGCATGTAAATGGGGCATCATCACTCTATAGAATACGGATTTCTTCAAACAACAAATTAAAAAAAATACAACACAGGATAGATTCAATGCATGGGGATCCCTTAATGGATTAGGAATATTTCTGTACACAAAAATATATTTACGTAATAATCCATTCTGAAAACCACTAGCCAATAGAACTTTAAGAATTTTCAGTTTCAGACAGAAATTGATTCCAAATGAGAACATCAAAATCGCTAAAAAGCCCATGGGGAACAGTTGCATAATGTGATTCATGCCGTGCATAAATTCATGAACCTTCACATCCTGGATTTTCTCGTCAACCAGTGGTCATCTCACACTCCTGCTTTGAGCTAATTTTGAAACATTATGGCATTTCTATGTGGAAAATATAATCATGGAGCAAGAGTGAGTCTTGCCTTATGTGCAACCACAAATAAGTGTTTTGGTATTAGATTTCAACTTAGGGAAATCACACTCCTGAATTAGACCTACTAGGTAGCTTTCCAAACTATTCCTTCAACATTAAAAGTAATATTTTAGTCAAACATTTTGGATAAAGTGATCACCTCACCATGAGATACCTAGATCTTTACTTTATTTTACTATGTTGGCAGCCTTGTAGGTAACCATTTGAAATTTTAGGACCTGTTAGAGAGAGTAACAAAATATGGAGACTGAATGGCTGAAAGAATGGACTTACATACAGTAAGTCTGAGATGCATTTCCTGGAATATTCCCTTTTCTCCAAGGTATGGCAATCTCAGAGTTGTTTTATATATATATATATATATATATATATACACATATAAGTGTGACACCCACGCACTGTCCCAGTAATCAAGAAGCCTCAATCATCATCACTAGCACCAGTGAGGAATGTGCACATTGGGAAGGACAACAAGTATACACAAAGTAAAGTACAATTTCTCTTAAAAGCATACAGACATCAGAGTTTGTCTGGGGCTAGTTTCTCCCTTTCTCTCCAGATCCCCAATAAGACTCCCCACTGGCACAGCTACAGGGTACAGATCCCAGCCTAGTGGTCAACCTAAAATCTCCAGCACCCTCTCTGTCCAACCAGTGCTTCATGTCCCTGCTCAAGTAGCTGACACACACACTTTAAGATATGAGTTATATACAAACAAACAGACACTCCTGGTGAAAGCTGGCACAGGTTCACCAGCTATTCCCCTTTCTGCCCAGGCTATAAGGTAGTAATCCACTGCCACCAACACTATTTATCAGCTACTAATAAGGCCCTTCCCAAAGGGTGACAAATTTCACTGTCTAATATTACTGCTATCCAAATAATGCGTGCCCCAGAGCTAAAGCTATTGGAGAGGCTTGGACAGGATCACTGAATACATGCAATGTACACTCAGAGCTTAAATTATCTCTACACAAAACATCCACAGTTTAAAGGTTTGAAAATATTTAATAATAATAAATAAAAACACAAGACAAATTTTATTACTTCAACACAATGACATTGCAGAGTTCAGAAATCACAGGAAAATGCTTTAAAATAATACTGTAGAATAGTCTGACATAAATATAAAAAACAGCTAGACTAATCTGGCTATTTCTATCTATGTCTAAGATAAATCACTGTTCTAAATACATATCTTACTTACAGAGCACAAGCAGAGTGCTGGTGAGTGGATGTTCTTCAGACAAAATCCAAAATGCTCAAATCCTTCTATCTGAGAAAGTCTTAAACTGATAACACAGTACTGCTGAGTTATTTCAGATTACATCATTCCTAACAGTTCTGATTTAGTTTCCCAGGCTAACAGAAACTCAAAATATACATTTCCTTTTGTAATCTGTACCTGCATGAAGCCACAGCAATAAAAGACCATTTACATGTAAAATCTAGCAATTAACTCTTGTCCTAAGACAATAGAAAGAATTCCTTAGTCCAGACATCCTGTCTCCCAGCTTGAGATCAGACAGTCATACAATGCTTGAATATCAGCTTTCTTCCAGCAGAGTGCACTGTGGTTACATTTTAGAAGCTCGGTACAACATATATTTTAATCATAGCATGTATCGCTCTTTACATTTGTAAACCAATCCTGTGGATTATATTAATATTTACAACTGCAGAATTATTTACAAAATTCTATCTAGCTAGGCTGGCAGCCTTCACATATATCTCTCCCTCACCAGAGAATTCAAGCTAGTTTTTCAAGTCACTCTTGAGAAATGTTGCTTGAGTGGGCTAGGTCTGAGTATATCTTACCCCATTCCCTGTTTTGAGAGCCCATCTGCATTGGCGTTGCTAACCCTACTGCTGTGCTGCACTGACATATCACATGCTTGCAACCCTAGGCTGCATCATAGCAACTTGGCATTTTGCTGGCTGATTCGGTGTAATCATGTTAGGGGATTGTGATCTGTAACTACAGTGAATTTTCTTTCATACAGAAAAGGCTGAAGTTTCTGCAGTGCCTGCACTATGGCTAGACATTCCTTTTCTACAGCTTGATAGCATTCCTCCCTGGGTTGGAGCCTACAACTGAGATAAACCACTGGGTGCTCTTCTCCCTCTGAAGAAATCTGGCTATGTACAGCTCCCACCTCATGGTTCAAAGCATCCACCTGCACAACAAATTATTTGCTGTACTCTAGACTGGCTAACACAGGGGGTCCTCCCAAAGCTTCTTTAAGCTTCTGAAATGCCTGCTTACATGCTGTGGTCCACACTACCTTATCTGGCCTATTTTTCATTGTCAGGTCTGTGAGGGGAGCAGTAAGATACTTAGCCCCACCCAGCTGCTCTAGGGCTTCATCTGTCCTAAGCATGGGGTAAGCATCTGACTCTGTGTGACTATTTAATTTCCTGTAGTCCACACAGAACCTGGTGCTGCCATCCTTCTTTGGCACCAGCACCACTGGGGAGACCCAGGGACTGTTGGACTCATGAAGTATCCCAAGTTCCAACATTTTCTGTATCTTCTCCCTCAGAGTCTGTTTGACTCTCTTAGCCACCTTATAAGTGGCCTGCCTAATAGGCCTTTGGGGTCCTGTATCCAGCTGGTGCTGCACCAGGTGGGTGCACCCTGGTTTCCCAGTGAACATGTCCCCAAAATCCTGTAACACTGCTCAAATTTCTCAAACCTGGGTAGGAGATAGATGCTGGGACACTGATCTCCTCAGTGAGGCTCAGACTGACACCTCAGTGGAAGGGGTAGCAGTCACAAGATCTCCCTCAGACTCCTCCTGTAGTCCACTGCAAATACTAAGCACAAGAACCTCCCTAAAATGGTATGGTTTCATCATATTAACATGGTACCATTTGTGCTCCTGCCTCCTGGCTAGCAGTTCCACCAGGTAGTTAACATCACTTACCTTTCTTACCACCTTGTAGGGTCCCTCCCAAGCTGCTTGCAGCTTGTTATGTCTGACAGGAATGAGAACCACTACCTGCTTCCCTACATAATACTCTCTAACTCGAGCATTCCTGCCATACCAGGTCTTTTTCTGTTGTTGAGATTCTGCCAGGTTCTCCTGGGGAAGCCCATGAGTTCCCTGAGCCTTGTTCTGAGGTTTAGGACATATGCTACAACAGACTCCTTGCAAGACTCACACTCACATTCCCACTCATCACAAATTAAATCTAGAGGCCCCCCTCACCCTATGCCCATACAACAACTCAAAGGGTGAAAAACCTGTGGATTCCTAGGGAACCTCTCTGTAAGCAAACAATTGATGGGGCAAATGTTTGTCCCAATCCCTCTTAAACTGGTCTGCAAATGCCCTTAGTATGGACTTAAGTGTAGAGTTTAACCTCTCAACAAGACCATTAGTCTAGGGATGGTAGGGGTGGCCTTTAGCTGCTTCATCCCACAGTACTTCCAAAGACAAGCAAGCAGGTCTTACATGAAATTGGCATCTCTGTCAGTCAGTATTTCTTTTGGGAAACCTACTCTGCTGAAAATCTCTAACAAAGCATTTGCCACCTTTTCCGCCTCAATGGAGGACAAAGCTACTGCGGCAGGGTATCTTGTAGCATAATCTACTACCACTAGGATATACTTTTACCTGTGGAACTTGGGTTACACAGAGCCCCCACAATATCCATAGCTGCCCTCTGAAATGGCTCCTCAATCACAGGCAAAGGCATCAAAGGAGCTTTCACCTTGTCTCCTGCCTTGCCTACCTTTTGGCACTGCTCACAGCTCATGCAGTACCCTGTTACATCTCTGGAAATCCCAGGTAAATAGAAGTTCTGCATAATATGTCTCTTTGTAAGTTTTATGCCCATATGACCTGCAAAGAGAATATCATGGGCTATGGCTAGAAGTGCCAGATGGTAGGCTCCAGGAACTCATCTTCTAGCCCTCCCTTAGGGGTCCACTCTCTATACAGTAACCCTTTGTCCCAGTATACAGATTCCTCCTTCCCTTTAGAATCAGGTGCTTCACTAGGTACCTGCCTCAGGCCTTGCAATGTAGGGTCAAAGAGCTGATCCTGTCTCAACTCTCTCTTTGTAAAACTTCCAGCTCCCCTTCCACATGAAGTATGGTATCCTCTAAGAGTGGTGCCTCACTGTTAGCCTGTACCACTGTTAGCCTGGGTACTACTACTCACCTCTACCTTTGCAGTCACTCTGTCCAAGGGACCATCAGTACCCACAAGCAGCTGTGGCTCACCTTCAGTCTCAGTGTTACAGGGTAGCTCCCTCCCTGAAGTAACCTCACCAGTCCTGGCTGTACGTGTGCAGTCTGTCTGGGTCTCCCCCAGGCTACCAGACATACATGCTTGTCTCCAAGCCTGACTGCGTGTAAGTGCATGAGCACATGATACTGCTTCTTTCGGCTGCTCCCGTTAGGGGTCGCCACAGCAGATCAACTGTTTCCATTTTTTCCTGTCCTCTGCATCTTGCTCTGTCACACCAACCACCTGCATGTCCTCTCTCACCACATTCATAAACCTTATCTTAGGCCTCCCTCTTTTCCTGTGACCTGGCAGCTTCATCCTTAGCATCTTTTTCCCAATATACTCTGCATCCCTCCTCAGCACATGTCCAAACCAACGTAATCTTGCCTCTCTGGCTTTGTCTCCAAACCTTCCAACCTGGGCTGAGCCTCTAATATACTTATTCCTAATCCTGTCCATCCTCGTCACACCCAGTGAAAATCTTAACATCTTCAACTCTGCCATGTCAAGCTCTGACTCCTGCCTTTTTGTCAATGCCACTGTCTCCAACCCATATAACATAGCTGGTCTCACTACCCTCTTGTAGATCTTCCCTTTCACTCTTACTGATAATCGTCTGTCACAAATCACTCCTGACACTCTTCTCCATCCACTTCATCCTGCCTGTACTCTCTTCTTCACCTCTCTTCCACACTCACCATTACTCTGAACTGTTAATCCCAAGTAATTAAACTCATCCACCTTCGCCACCTCTACTCCCTGCATCCTCACCATTCCTCTATCCTCTCTCTCATTCAGACACACATATATTCTGTCTTAGTCCTGCTGACCTTCATTCCTCTACTCTCTAGAGCATATCTCCACCTCTCCAGGGTCTCCTCCACCTGTTCCCTACTGTCACTACAGATCACAATGTCATCTGCAAGCATCATAGTCCATGGGGACTCCTGTCTGATCTCGTCTGTCAACCTGTCCATCACCATTCCAAATAAGAAAGGGCTCAGAGCTGATCCTTGATGTAATCCCACCTCCACCTTAAACGCATCCGTCACTCCCACCGCAGACCTCACTGCTGTCACACTACCCTTGTACATATCCTGTACCACTCTTACATACTTCTCTGACACTCTCGACTTCCTCATACAATACCACAACTCCTCTCTAGGCACCCTGTCATATGCTTTCTCTAAATCCACAAAGGCACAATGCAACTCCTTCTGACCTTCTCTGTACTTCTCCATCAACACTCTCAGAGCAAACATTGCATCTGTAGTGCTTTTTCCTGGCATGAAACCATACTGCTGATCACTAATCATCACCTCCCTTCTTAACCTAGCTTCCACTACTCTTTCCCATAACTTCATGCTGTGACTGATCAGTTTAATCCCTCTGTAGTTACTACAGCTCTGCACATCACCCTTATTCTTAAAAAATCGGTACCAAAACACTTTTTCGCCATTCCTCAGGCATCCTCTCACTTTCCAAGATTTCATTAAACAATCTAGTTAAAAACTCCACTGCCATTTCACCTAAACACCTCCATGCTTCCACAGGTATGTCATCTGGACCAATATTGTTTCTGTTATTCTTAGACCCATGAGCATCACTGGGTGTCCCTTCCAGTGCAGAGATGCTCTGCTTGCTAGGTATAGGTCCCTCTTCTTCCCCAACTCATCTGAAGTAGCACATACATTGTCTATCAGCTAACCAAATCCTCATGTCCTCATGCAAAGTGCTAAGGGGGTTTCCCCTCACCAAAAGGTCTGCCAGCCCTTCAAAAGTGGTGATTTGACATCCACTCACCCACCTATGAAAATAAGTGCTTAGTTTAGCAACATATTCACACACAGTACATTTACAGATTTACCATGGAGTAAGGGGGTCAGGAACCATACCCAGAGCCTTTGGTCAACATCATACTGTTACATACCCTCTTAAACATATGAATGAAACTATCAATTATCCCCCTTTGTAAACTGTGGAAGAAACTTACTGACCTTTTGTGCCTCTGGGGTCCAGTTACTCCTTCCCCATTACCTCCATGACACTGTCGAAGAGTCAGCTTCTCCTTTTTGTGCTGCCTCTGCCTCTCCTTCTCCTCAGCTTCCATTTCCAATTGCCTAGCCTCCAACTCGTCTCTTTACCTCCAGATGGATTTTTATCTCCTCAGCAGAAAGGTTGAGCTGTCCATTCTCTTAGGGGTGTACATCTCCACGGCCAGTCTGATTGTCCTCCTGGTTTCTTTTTTTCCTGATACAGCGACCAAAGCTGCAATCATGTCTGCCTTAGTCAGGTTTCCATGCACCAGTCCCTTAGCCTGGCACATCTCAGCCAACTGGCTCCTTGTTAGCTTGATATACTCCTCTGGTGACATGCTTGCCAGCTGTCCCTGATTAACTAAGCTAACAAAAGAAATAAAACAATTGTGATCTGAACTATGAATGTTCACTGTGTGGCTGATTTAGAGTACAAAAACATGTTCAATGATTGCTGTCCACAAGCTACAGGAATTCAATGTCCACACCACTACAAGTCAATTAGTATGTGATGTGGCTAACTCACTACTATCAAACAATTAATAGTTGATGTGGATATCCCACCACTGTCAAACAATTAATATGTGACGCCCACACACTGGCACAGTAATCAAGGAGCCTCAATCCTCACCACTAGTACCAGTGAGAGGCATGCACATTGGGAAGGATAACAAGTACACACACAGTAAAGTACAATTTCCCCTTAAGAGCACACAGAGATCACAGTTAGTCTGGGTCTGGTTTCGCCCTATCTCTTCAGATCTCCAATTAGACTCCCCACTGGCACAGCTATAGGGTACAGATCTCAGCCTTGTGGTCAAGCTAAAACCTCCAGCACCCTCTCTGTCCAACCAGTGCTTCATGTCCCTGCCCAAATAGCTGACACACATACACATTTTAAGATATGAGTTATATACAAACACAAAAACACCCCGGGGGAAGGCTGGCACAGGTTCGCCAGCTATGCCCGTTTCTGCCCAGGCTATAAGGTAGTAATCCACTGCAACTAACTACTATTTATCAGCTACAACTAAGGCCCTTCCCAAAGGGTAACCAGTTTCATTGTGTAATATTACTGTTATCCAAATAGTAAGTGTGACCCAGGGCTAAAGCTACTGGAGTGGCTTGGACAGTATCACCGAATACATGCAATGTACTCTAGGAGCTTAAATTATCTCTACACAAAACAGCCACAGTTGAAAGGGTTTAAAAATATTTAATAATAAACAATTAAAACACAAGACAGATTTTATTACTTCAACACAATGACATTACAGAGTTTAGAAATCACAGGAAAATGCTTTAAAATAATATTGTAGAATAGTCTGACATAAATATAGAAAACAGCTAGACTGATCTGGCTATTTGTATCTATCTCTAAGAGAAATTACTGTTCTAAATACATATCTTACATACAGAGCAAAGGCAGAGTGCTGGTGAGTGGATGTTCTTGAGACAAAATCCAAAATGCTCAAATTCTTCTCTCTGAGAAAGTCTTAAATTGATAACACAGTACTGCTGAGTCATTTCAGATTACATCAATCTTAACAGTTCTGATTTAGTTTCGCAGGCTAACAGAAACTCAGAATTCATATTTCTTTTTGTAATCTGCACCTGCAGGAAGCCACAGCAATAAAATGCATTTTATATGTAAAATCTAGTAATTAACTATTGCCCTAAGACAATAGAAAGAATTCCTTAGTCCAGACATCCTGTCTCCAAGCTTGAGATCAGACAGTCATACAATGCTTTACTTATCAGCTTTCTTCCAACAGAGTGCACTGTGGTTACATTTTTGAAGCTCAGTACAACATATAGTTTAATCATAACATATAGTTCTCTTTACCTTTACAGGGAATGTAGAGGGGAGCTTGCTTCCCCTGCAAAAAGATATTTAAAGGAGAAAAGCAATTTTTGAAATTCTCCCTTCTCCTGTGTTTCTGGTCTTTTTTTTTGGCATCTTGGCACTCAGCATTTCCATTGCCAGCATTTCAATTAGTCCTTTTGGTATCACCTTTTTTGTCCATCTCTTCTCCTGTAATCATCAAACTCCCATCATCCATTTGACCTATTAATTCCCACTACTGTCCCCAATGTCCAAGATCACTGAATGAAAACTGCAAAAAAATAGTTGTTTTCAAGACACATGGAGTTTATTCTTTAAAAAATTTTATCTGCACATGCACTCTCTGTCATTTTCTCTCTCTCCCTCTCATATGTACAGACACACACACACACACACACACACACACACACACACACACACACACACACACACACACACACACACACACACACTCCACAATCCATGCTGTCAGAAAGCCAAATACTGCAGCATCTTATAGCATTTAGTAGAAATAAATGAATATGTTACATTCAGTAGCCATCCATCGAAAAACATGAGGTGACATCCAACTTCTATAGCAACCCCATAAACAGCTGGTGCCATATGCTGAGTTTACTAATCAACTAAGGAATGAATTCAGCAAAATTGTATCAACAACATATACAAGTATTGCAGGTGGTAAGTAGTAACAACATATACAAGTATTGCAGGTGGTAAGTAGTAACAACATATACAAGTATTGCAGGTGGTAAGGAGTAACAACATATACAAGTATTGCAGGTGGCAAGTAGTAACAACATATACAGGTATTGCAGGTGGCAAGTAGTAACAGTGATGCCATTACTGCTGCTAAGCAAATTGAGGAGGTAAGAGGAAAAGAAGTTGAAATTAGCATATTAAATTGTCTACATTTTGAATGTTTGATTGTATTGCGAATGGCAATGTAAGCAACTCACAGAGACAAATGGTGTTTATTAAGTGCAATTTTGATAATGTTTCCAGTATAAAATAAGTGTCATCTACAGGGAAAGCTGGGCCTTTGCACTTTGGTAATTTATTCCATTAACTCAGTGCAGTAATATAATAATCAGCATATATAAACAGAGGTGTTAGCATTTCCCTTCTCATGGGAGTGCAATAGCTTCCTCCTGATAAAAAAAAAATGCAGTTTTGCTGTGGCTATGTTTCAGATGCTGATTTCTTATGGTTAGAAAATATGATGACACAGCAAAGTGATGGATGTTTGTGCAGTAACACTCTGGACAGCATCTAAAATATTCATGATGTAATCTATAGAAATGTCTGTATCATATATTATGCGTCAAAATATTAAAAACTGACAATGTTGCAACAGTCAACCATGTTGAAATAGTCTGTTTTGACATAGGCTGCTTTTCTGTGCCCCATCATAGGAGACAAAAATCTGGTCAGCTTTCTTAAATACCTTAGTTCTGTCAAGATAATCCCAGAGTTGCCTGTGTATGCTCAGAGTATGGAGAATCATTTCTCCCTGAATTTTAGGATCTGGATATAAAACAGGAAGATTTATGGCTTGATTCAATGAAACCTTATCTTTAAAAAAACCAAAGAGGGTTCACTTTTTTGCAAAAAAGTTAAATTTCCAGCACAGAGTTAAGATCCTGAGTAGGAGCCTCCTGTTTTTTAGGTGGACTTACATGCAAAACTCCCTTCAAGAACTGCTTCACCAAAGATAAGAAAAAAGTGGAAGAGCTATGACTGGACATACTGAAATGACCAAAAGATGAACGTTGACAGATAAATACCACAAGCCAGAGGTTAATAACTCAAACAAACATTTAAGAACCAGTGGTACATAATGCATGACTGAGCCTTGGTTATTAGTGTAACACCAACTAGAAAATCTTCTCTACTTGTTAACATAAGATTTTCCAGCCGCAGTTTTTTTTTTTTTGCCTTCTTTATTACCTGCTGCATATCCTAATGAAGTAGGTGGATAAAAGGTATCAAAACTGAATAATCCAGACAGTCAGTTGTAGTTGTTTGAGATTGGGGTATATCAAACTCCCTGTCTTGTGTGAGTAGATAAAACCTGGAAAGAAGCATGTGGTAATTGCCCTTGGCCAGATCCATAAAAAGAGAGAACCACTGTCACCTGAGCCAGAAGGAAATCACCACAATCATCTTTGGAAAGTCTTTCTGATTCTTTAAAATTGTCCTGAATATCAGTGGAAAGGCTGGAAATGCAGGAACATTCCATTCCTCAGGAATGTTAAAGCTTATGTTTCAAGCTTGCCTGCAAGGAATCCTGGTGCAGAAATTGTTTAGTTGCCTGCTTCGAAAGGTGGCAAACAGATCTAATTCAGGTGTTCCCCACAATTGGGCCAGTTCCTGGAAGACCACCTTGTTCAATTTCCATTCATGAGAATATGTCCTGCTGCTGCTGCTGAACTTGTCTGCCAATAGATTTTGCTCTGACACAGTGTAGAAAGCTTGGAGGGTTAAACAGTGCAGTACAGCAACCAGCCAAGCTATAACACCAGCCTGCACAGAGAGTAACACTTATTGCCTCCTATTTGTTTATATACATCATCACTGTGGTGTTGTCTGTAATCAACTGCAGAGGTCCCAGAGACCACAGATAATAAAGAAATTGTATAGCATGGATCACAACAAACATCTCTTTGACATTTATGTACTTTGGCTTGTATGTTTTGTTCCAAAGACCCTCCACCATTATCCCTATTTAAACTGCCTTCCAAGCAGAACATGAAGCATCTGTGTCACAGACTGAGCTGGGATGGAGGAAAGAATGGGAAAAATGGAATGAGAGTAATCTGCTGTCTACACAACAGTAGTTCTGTCTTCACAAACCCCAAAACTGGAATCTAAAATTCTAGAGGGAGAGAATATTGGGTCCATGTAGGGTTTAGGTGCCACTGGATGTTTTTGGTGTGCACCCTGACAAGAGGAATCATGAGAGTCATGGATGCCACGAACCCTAGAATACTTAGATACTCTATGGGTGAAGTCTAAGACTGATTGGAGAAGCTTAGAAAGATGTCCAAGCACAATTCCTCTTTCTCCTGGGTTAGGAACGATTTTTGGAGCGTGGAATCTAGAAGGCATCCTAGAAACAGAATCTTGATTTGAAAGATTAGGCAGAGAAGGAGATTTGTAACCCATGAAAGGGACTTCTGGCACCTGGAAAAAAAGACACTGCAAAGATGAGAAAGTTATCTAAATAAGGCAATATGTGAACACCCTGCAATTTGCAATGAGCCATCACTGCAGCTAGACATTTCATTATTTAGATAACTCAAAGGGTATTGCAAGGAGCCAATAATGTAACCCAGACATAGACAATCTGAGGAAATCTCTGAAATTCGTTTCAACTGGGATATGATGATAAGCATCTTTCAGTCCAGAGTTATCATGAAACCTGGAAGAGGATTAAGAGGTAATAGACTTTTTAAGGTCAACATCTTTAACTTTGTTACTTTCACAAACAAGTTGAAAAAGTATAGGTCAAGTACTGGTCTCCAAGATGGCTACTTCATTGGCACCAGAAACATTCTGGAACAGAATCCTTCCTCCCATTTGGTTTTGAGGCACTAGTTCAATGACACCCCCAAGGAGAACATATGACAAAGAACCTGAGGAAAATAATTCAGTCTGATTTGGAGGATGGGGGGGGGATTCCCTGAAAAGGAAGTATGTCTATACAGTGCTGTTTGAAACTCTCCTAAACTACTCTCGGAATGCATTTGTCTGAAACAATCTGTTACCAAAGAGGAAAACTGAGAAACAGTTTATGGGACAAATTTGAATGGGGAGAGGCAGTGATGAGGGAGTTGGAGAAAGAATGTTGGCATGGTCATTCTGAGGTAAAGGTCTGTCTCTTTTTCTTGAAAACATCCTTGCTTTTTGATGGACCATTCCTGCCACTATTTTAAGATTCCTGTTTCTGGTAACTTGTTTTACTTTTTGAAAAAAAAGAACCAGGGTGTTTGGAAGATTTAGAAAAAGGGGGCTGACAAATCTTAGTAACACCTGTGATCAATTTGCCTCTTTCATCAGATTGTTTGAGTAGCTGAGTAGCAGAAGGACCAAACAACACTCTTTACTCAAAGGAAAATTCAAAATATCAGATTTTACTTCTTCAGAAAACTTCTGATTACGTACCCAGGCAAAATGTTTCATCGCCACAGCAGTAGCTGTAGCACTGGACAGAGTCAGCACAATCACGTACACTCTTTAAAGAAAGTTTATGAGAAAGAGTAGCGATAACAGGATTCACAAGATACCTGCTTTCTGAGGATAAGGTGGCAGGAACATTCTTCAAGCTGTCCACACAGGTTAAAAAGCACTTCAACATATGAGCCTGGCAGCTAAGGATTCTGAAGCATAGAGATGAATTAGAGAAAATTCACTTTCCAAACCTGTCAAAGGCTTTATCATCCTTGTCTGAAGGTGAAGGATTAGCATTGACCAAGACCTTTTTAGGAGCTGGAGAAGAAATAGAAATAGCTACTGGGGCTGACTTGAAGTAATAAAACAAATACTTGTTAGATTAAGGATTTATGTAAAATCTATCTGCCTTTTATGGACTGAAGATTGACTATCATTATTGCAGATAGCATCAAATATTCTCCAAGGCTGGTATAATAGGAGGAATAGACATAGTATGTGGCATTTGTACTTGTAACATATAATACATCCTTAGAGTGGAACATCTGTTTGTTCCCACAAAAACATATTATTCTACCTGGATACAATCTCAGACAAAGAAAACTCCTCTATAGAAGAAACTGAGAAAACAATCTGCTCAGAATCAGAGCCACGTGCTTGTGAGGAAAATACAGAAGAAGCACTGCCCTGTCGTTCTCAGAATCCTCTGATAAATGATCTTCAAGATTTGTGGGATCAAGATTCATGTTTAGATTTTCCTTCTGATCCATATGATACACAACGTGTAATAAACCCTTAGCTAAGGTAAATAATTAAACTTTATTAGCAGCCATAGTATCTTTAGGTGAACTATATCTAACTATTTGTTCGTTTTTTTCTAGAAACATCCCTAGAAGGAGACCTGCTGAAGGATGGCACTTCAACCTGGGCAATAGCTTTCTTACCCTGGCCAACCCAGGAAGAACATCCCAGAGAAATGCCCATACCCAAAGAAGATGTTTCCATTACCCAGCATGGAAACTGGAACAGATGCAGATGACATGGATAACTCCCAGACTATGGTGGTGGAAGGGACTACATCAGACAGACCTGGAAAAAACAGTGAGTGGTCTGAGGATATGGGATAACCAGTGACTGGTCTGAGGAACAAGCTGTGGTCACTCCAGACTCACTCACCAATGGCTGCAGTATAGACTGAGTTAGCAGTGCAGGCAAGGAGTCTTTACATTATTTTACCATTTAGGCACAATGGGAGGAGGAACCACAGGAGCAGTAATGGTATCACTGTTCCTGCCATGGGAGAAGCCTGTTTGTTGGTAAGCATTGCTAGAATGAACTAGTCAGAAGGCAAGTTGTTATTCTAGTGTTCACAAGCAGTGCATACACTTACTTCCCAGCATAGTACCCCAAAAATCACAAAAGTAAATGCACAAGCAGTGCACTTTACTCCCCTACAATTCAGAAGTATCTCTTTGTATAAAGTGTCACTGAATTAAGTAAAAATGAAGTTAAGTTGTCACAAAGTGTGTACAAGCATGAAAATAGACATGCAGTCCCTCTAAACATATACTTCTTTCACTTCAGTCATAAACAATACAAAAGCAGCACATTTTTTTTTTTACAAAAAAAGTGCCCCAGTCCTAGTTAATTGGCCACAGCTACTAAACATAACACATCTGAAAAGAAGTTTACACTAAAATGTCAACACAGTAAATTGCAAGTATTACTGAAGAGACCTGGTCTCAATTTCTGTCAAAAACTATATATATATATATATATATATATATATATATATATATATATATATATATATATATATATATATCTATATTGTGGACTTTGGTTAACTCTAGTTTTGGTCGACATTTGTTTAGCCAAAAAAATTATCGACTAAACAGATGATTGACAGTGTGCAAGATCACACAGTTCTTGTGGTAGGGAAATATGCCCCTTCCCCAAGACTGTGATCTCGGAGATAGTATATATAATTGGTAGGGGATGCAGGGGGTCTTGGCCCCTGCAAAAATAATATTTTAAACTTATTTTGTTTTTAAAGGTTTTGCATGCACCGCGATTGTCAAATGGAGCATGCATAATAGCATGTGTACGTTTACAAAGTTGGCCTTTCCTTGTCAACTTTGTAAACATCAGGATTCGGGTATGTCAGTCATTACCAGTTCACTGGTTCCCCATAGGAGACTTATCTGCAAGACATAACAGTAAAAAATCCTGAAGCGACACCATGGCTGAGGCTGTATAAAAAATGACTGAGGCTTAAAAGCAAACTTATTTTAATAGAAAACAAACAAAAGGCCTAAGTACTTAGACCTTTTGTCTGTTTGTTTGTTTTCTATTAAATACGTATGCTTTTAAGTCTCAGTCATTTTTTTTTACAGCCTCAGCCGTAGTGTCGCTTCAGGATTTTTTACTGTTTTTGCTTCCTTGACCTGAAACGTCTTCAGCTTGAGTAGGATATATACTTTTTACTATCTGCAAGAAATGGAAGATCAGAGTCGACTATTGATCTGTGAAGCCCAGAGGTGATCTCTTGAGGGAGGCAAGAAAGAACTGAAGAAAATGGCACCCAAGCTGCTGCTTTCTCCCTGTTTTGAGAGACAGCAGCCTGGGTGCATGTGTGGAGGGCAGCTGGAGATTTTTGAAAACTGTCCGGCTGTTATATCCTGGTCAGGATTTAACCCAAGTAGCTATAAACTTCCTCAGCTGTAGGAATGATTAGCACGCACCTTTAAACAATTACTGGATGAAGACAACTCACTGAAATGCATTAATGCATCTCAGGCTTATGGAAATTGTAATTTTGCAGAGTCAAGAATGAAGTGCATGCAAGGAGGACTTGGGCTTCTGATTACATATTTAGAAGGCTAGAATAACCTACCAGAAGATAACAATGTACTATTATTTTATCCTTCATTTGCTCTGTTGCTTAATAAATAATCAGCTATACTTTTTGTTATGCTATGATTTTTAATATGAATTTTATGTGATCGAATGGTCAGTGTCACCAAACTTGGATGTGCATTTTAAATGTATTGTACTGATTAGGTTATTTTTTGACTGAGCATTTGTTTTCCAAAAGGAAAATTTGACTTGGTGGCTTTTGAAGTTTCTTTGGCTTGTTTTTTTGTTCCAGAGATGACCAGGTGGTGTCAGATATTGAACATGTCTGGATTTCCTAATTGCAGATTAGTTGGTTATATTTTTGATGACCTAGTTAGATTTCTCAAAGCAGGCTTTTGATTTGTGATGGGGGTCAGGCCACCAAGTTTTCAAGAAGATCTTCTCTGTGATCTGCAGTCACCTCCTATTCCTCATTTGTGGGTCTTCTTTTTGAGATGACCAACTACTCTACAGTATCGATATAACAAGGTACTGATATGCTGCACTGTGTTCTCTTTGGCCTATTGATTGACAGCATGAATCCAAGAACAATTCCTTTCAACTTCTTTAGACACACGTTCATGTGCATTATTGATTTTATCATAACGTTGTACATATATTTGTATTTTATTAAATATTTGCTTTATTTTGCAGCCAAGTAGTAGTAGCATAGGCATCCATGAACCATAAGAATGCCAAAGTCACGTAAGAAGTATAAAAACAAAGTCCTTTATTTGTGCACAGAGGTAAGCGCTTTCACAATCGCTTCATCAGACCACAGGCTGATTGAGGCTATGCATTTACAAGCTAAGCACCCCCTATACATCCACTTCTGGCCTTGAGACAGCACTTAACTGTAACTCTTCTTACTTCCATATTTTTTTTTCCTTTTCCAACCACTACACCCTTACCTGGCACAATTTCCTTCTTACCATCCAGACACACCTAACCTCCACTCTTCCTCTCTTTTTCTGGTCCCTGCTTCTGCAATTTGGTATTATACATTGTTTACTCAGAGCACTGTACAGTTTCTAAAAATTGTGTAAAGTGTATCATATGCAAACTACTTCCTGCAACCCAAAGTGGAATTGCTTTGAGTGTGTAAAACTCTGTTCATATATCCTATTGTCATCAAATGTAATTTATCTAACTTGGGTATGTGTATTATTTATCAAAAATATTAAGAATATTCTAGTTATTCCTGTGTTAAATCCTGCTTATTCCATTGGAATACTAATCTTTACAGCTTTCCTCTGCAGCATCAGCTGAAAAAGCTTTTTTGGCCTAGATGGCCTGTCCCAGTAATCAAATGCAAATAAAATAAAATAAATAATAATATACTTATTTAAGATACTGAATTAATTTCTGTTCTAGTTAGATCCAATTAAAGTTTTGCTGAAATGTTTTCAAAGTTTATTGTTTGAAGATTTTTTATTGTCATGTAGTTTAAATCTTTCGTATAACATCTTCACATGATTCCAAAATATGTGTACACTGCTTAGGCTTGGGAACCTAAATTAATATTGACTGATTGAATGATATATAGTTACTTTAATTTTAGGGGAAAATTAGAAAAAGAATGAACACATTTTTATTTCAGGAGTTATATGTTAGTAGACTGTATACCTATGACTATAGTTATTAGAAGTTCTTACGTTTACATTAGGGAATTGGATACTCCAGTGTGATACATAAATAAATAATCCCCGGGATTCATGAACGCTGTGCCAGGCGGACGCATAGCGTAGGTGTTACAACGCCAAATATGGCCGCCGAGCAATTCAGGTACGATCCAATCCCACGTGCACTACCGGCGTGCGCCGGATCTGCACCACCTCTGGTGTAGGTATGCTAAACACCCCATGTGCGGTGTTGCACCATGCAAATGAAGGCATATAGCGATCCACGAAGTGGCGCAGGCGTAGCATAAGGGCATGGCAATGTAAACCAAAAAAACGGTTTACATTTACCCAAACATAACATAGGAGTAACGGAAGGCTATCAACGTCAGGTATCACACTGTTGCCATATGCCAATGGCGAAAGACACACAGAATGTCAAAAGAAAACATGCACAACATGTAAATAATAACATAAATGGTATGTCCACAGAAACTCACAGCAGAACCCCAGGACATGTCTGCGGAAGGTGCTAAACAATGAAATAATATGACAATGTCATAAAACAGCAGTGTAATACACATCAGCTTCACAGCCACAATATACCATGATATGCATGGAAAGCCACATCCACGGTGCAAGGGTTGCCAAGGATTCGCGGCAGTGTTCGGCATGCTAACTATGAATTAGTAGTCAATGTCATGCAAATGAGGCAGATAATACTGAATCGCAAACCCCCCGCTGGCATAAGGCTGTACCAAATGGCACAGTGGTAATACACCAAGGAGTGGCTCAGAGGGAATACATGTCACCTGCAGAGGGGTGTGCCACTGTAGGAGGAAGCACATTGGAGCTCAGCAAACTTGGGCTGTACATTGCACATCACAGCTGCAGGACCGGCGTGTGGGGAAATAGTTGAGCTGAGAGCACACAATGCGCGCAGAGGTGCATGTGCACGAGGATGACTACATTCCCCTAATCCAGTCATGTGACGCTTGCCCCGCAAATAACATCGGATACAGGAAGGTGATGTTGAGAATATGAGGAAATGCGGAAGCAGTGTAATTGGAGTAGTAATGAGCAATCAACAGTAATCAACCCACGAAGGCCAATCGGCAGCTGACAACTCTGCATGCAGAAACCTGCAAAACGGGATAGGGGAGGCATATGAATGCAAAGAAAGTAGGGAGGTAGCAGATTGCAAAGAGTGAAGACCTGACACAGCAGAGCCAAGTAGACAGGCAGCATAACGGCGGCGGCACACAAAATGCACGATATGCCATGTCCCAGAAACTACACATGACAGGGCTCTGCAGGATGCATGCCAGGAAATAGTAGGTGCAACGTGCAGAAACAGTAAGGGAAGGTCGAAAGGTAATCCATTGCAGGCAAGAGTAATGCAACACCAAAGGCAACAGCGTTGCAGTGCCAACGGTAAAACACGGAAGATAATCCCCAGATACGGCCGCACAGACACACCCTATGACATCACCGGGTGTACAGCACAACAGTATAAAGTGTGAATGCACACAACACACAGCCGTGTATTCCCAAACGCCGCACCATAGGTGTAAACACACGGGGAACTTTTAAAATGTACATGTTGGGTGCCGCGGTGGCCATGATCCATCAGCATGTGTTAGAGACAGACGGAGTTGTGGAGGAGGGTGCCGACAACTACCGTAGGCCTCAGAGGAGAAGGAGAGTGTTCAGACCAAGGGTAACCTACCAGGGGCTACAAGACCTGGAGATAGTAGAGCGTTACAGGGTGGATAGGGACACGTTACAGCAAATAGTGGAGCTGTGCCGGCCATGCCTGAGAACAAGAAACAACAGAGGGGAGCCCATCCCAGTGGACACAAAGGTATGTGTAAGCTTGCGAATACTGGCCACAGGTACCTTTCAAAGGCCAACTGGGGATATAATGGGCATCTCACAGGCATCAGCATCCAGGGTACTACACCAGTTTCTGGATGCCATGTTACCACATGCCAATGAGCATATATACTTCCCCAGATCTCAGGAGGAGTTGGCTAGCAATATGCGCCACTTCCACCGTGTGGCACAATACCCGGAGGTACTGGGTGCGATAGACTGTACGCGCATACAAATCAAGTCACCACCTGGGGAGCAGGGTAGACACTACATAAACCGCAAGGGATTCCCCTCCATCAATTGCCAGGTCGTGTGCAATGTGCAGGGCATTATCATGGATGTGTGTGCTGGCAACCCTGGAAGCTACCACGACTCCCATATCTGGCATGCCTCACAGCTGTACCAGGTATTCGCCAGGGGGGGACATCCCACAAGGCCACCTTGTGGGGGATGCTGGCTATGCACTGGAGCCGTGGATGATGACTCCCATCAGAAATGCACACACACACACATATGCAAGAACGCCATAATGAGGCACATGCACAAACCAGAATAATCATAGAGCATGTGTTTGGGATGCTGAAATCACGGTTCCGGTGCTTGGATACATCCGGTGGAGCCCTGCAGTACTCTCCAGGCACATGTGCCCACATATTCATAGTATGTGCCATGCTACATTATATGATCCTGCGGAAGCAGCTGCTGCAGGGACATAATGGTGAAGGGCCACAAAGCCCACCACAACTGCCAAGGCCAGTCCAGGCACAGAGGGTTCAGGACCATGAACACACTGTGCCAGCCCCAGTAGGCAGACGGAGGCATACCCAATATGCCTATGCCCTGGCAAAGAGGGAACGTATTGCACATACTCTGACAGCGTAGGCCCCATGGACTGACACCTCCCTACCTGCACACACAGTGAAATGGACGGCACACAAACATGACCACCCATAAAGTGTACCATATGGGTGGCCCCATGTGTGACTCCAACATAGGCAGCACCCAAACACTGTACACCCAACAGCCAGTGGAGCATGGAACGCCAACACCTGAACCGTACGCGGGTCCTACAGCAGACAGCGTTGCTGTATGCTGCCACGTTTGCCGCAAGGTGTATACATATAGACATGTAGATATGTGCATATACAGATATGTAGATAGATATAATTACATATATAGAAATATATGTACACATATACATATAAGTACTACAGGTAAGACAGGGAATCAGAGGGATGTAAGGTGACAGAGATGTAACACGCGATATCTGTACATAGTGAAAGACAACCTGAGCATCCGGGAGGTTTAACAGAAGAGGAAACCGCCACCCATGGAAAGGTCAACATACCGAAATGCATAACCGCGAGTCGGAATGATCGCCAGGCCACAGTACAGTAACAGTACATGCGCGGGTAATACTATGATGATATGAGGGGGGAGGTAGACACTGCCGCCGGTGATGCGGCCCACGCAGGTACTGTGTGCAACCGTCCCCGTGACTGCCGCAGTATGTGTATGTGTGCGCTGAGGGTGCCGTGTGTTTCGCTGTGCGAGTGTAATGTGTGTGCCTCTGTAAAATGTGTATGTTGGTGCCATGTTAGAGGCAGAGTGGAATAACATGTGTAGGCATACAGTACACTAGCCACAGGCATATGTACATCAGTAGTCCCAAAGTAGTACTGAGAGCCCCACCCTGGCTAGGCGTGTGGCGACGTATAACGATGCAAAGTAACAATGTCCCAGAATGTAGCACAGAAATATACCCCACATGAAATGGAAAGGACGTATGTACTAATCATGACCGTATGTATGACACCGATATGCTAATTGCAAAACGATATGTCGGCAAAGTCACACAGCAATAGGTATGTACCGCGGAAATATGCATGTGCTACCCCGGTACTGACCGTGGCCACGTATCGGCCCGTAAACACCGCTGTGTGTTCTACAAGTGTCAAACAAGCAATCGCCACCTGAATAGGTGGCAACCACAATGACTGTAAATATCTGGGACAGAATGACAAGGGATAGTCGTCACGTACAAACAACCGCAGATATACCACCGATGTGACAGAGGAATACATGCAGGAAGCACACATGCAGGCGATACCAACACCACATGACAACAACACAACCTACACTCCCAGAACAACAGACAATTAACTGTCAACTCCCCAGGCAGGGATGGTGCACACAGACAAGCATACCGTGTATGTAGAGATGCAAGGCCCACAACCCGTATCCGTTACCTACAACCTCCGATATTCCCCATCATACATATTAAAGGGATACAAGCCGTAATAGCAGCACAAACATACAGGCAGTCAATGACAGCTGCATAACCGCAACATCTCGCGTGGGAAACACTATCAACAGCGGATGCATACTTGCATCCATTGTTTAAAGGAATACAACAGCTATGTTACACATCCGAATGCAAAACGCCATCAACAGACGCTGTCAGGACAGGGACACCCACATGTCGAACATAATACCATACCCAACACACACAATCCACGGCTAACACCACTGCGAAATGTACCTGTTGCCACACATAGCGGCTGCAGTTACACATAACATAACACAATACAGACCATCTCCACGAAGGTAGGGCAAATAGCCAACGCCCAGGTGAGGAATGCAACCATACCCTAGTTACAACGCGTAATGTACGAATGGAGTAGATGCACAGGTGATATGCGCACAAGTACACACTGAGGAACAGCAATTGGTGTGATGAACCCACATGTTGCAGGTATCGACGGATATAAGGATGACTCCCAGGATATTCAAACCGTATGCTCATACCGAACCAGCAGTGTATAACGGAAAGAGTAAGAAATAGGAATACCGATACACGGAACGAAAAACAGAACGAAACACTGACAAGGTATGTAGAACCCACGATATGTACGGGTGTGTAACGCATGATGTGTATGACGAAGCTGTACTGTATGTGAATGGTGTTTGTAAGTAATGATACTTGTCCATAATGCAGAGAGTGGTGAAAGGTGGTTATGTAGTGCTATCCTGCTGAGCATACCAACGACTGTGGACACCGTGTGCACAGCAGTGGGACATCATGTACACAGCCGGGATAACACAAGGGCTGCCACAGGGGGGCATAACAGAGAACAATGCCACACCACACGCCAATGCTGGCAGTGGATGTCCAACCAGTAAGTGCCATAGCAGGGGATAAGACATGTATGTATACTGTCACAGCACACATGTGTATGGGCATATACCATCGATGTCATACGTAATGTGTGCCCGACGTGCACGTATGCCTTGCAGTAGGGGATACTATGTCAACTATGTGTAATGTAAAGCTGTCATGATGGATATGACAGACATCATACACAGTATCACAGGCATATCATGCATAATGGAGTTATTGCCTATTGGTATGTACAATAACAGGATACATATGGCATGTAGATATGGGACAGAGTAGTAGCATAATAGCCATCCGAAATGGAAGGAACACCAAGTAACCATGCCCAAATGATCTGTAGCAGGTGCAATGTGGGCAACAATGAAGTCTGGCAGGTCCATGTGTAAACACATGTGCAGTGTAAACAGTAGTGTCACCTCCCCATGGTAGTGTCCAGTGAACAGCAGAGGTGGGTGTCAACTGCATGTTTACACAGTACTGCTGCTGTGGTGGTACCATGACTATGTGTCACTCAAACAGCAAGGGAGCTATCACATGAACAGTGCCACTGTGTGTCCCTGTGGGATGTGTACAGGACCTATGTTCCACAGCATGGTGTGTGTTGTGTCTGCGGAAGTAACACAGAAGCCCAGCCCATGCAATGTGGCATGTGTGCACATATCCATGAGTGGTCCATTCACACTGCCCACTGCAATCGTCATGTATGAGTAGTACATGCATCAGTAATGCGGAGGACATGGTCCATGTCAGAGCAGAAGACACCCCTGTGTATGTGGTATGCAGATGTGTACAGATGTGTTTTCCATCTGTCAGCCGCATATGTAAACTGTCTGAGCCTGGTACACATCATGGCATGACAATGCTGTGCCATGTAAAGTCGTAGCCATTGTGGAAGGTACACTACGAATGTGGTATTGTAACCTTGACCGTGTGTAGATGTGTGTATGCCACAGGTACAATGGCTACCTATGTACCAGCATCACACACAGTACAGATAGGTGTGGCCCTGCAGAAGTGTATCCATGCCACAGTGGAATACGGTAACCACAGGACCATGTGGGGCATTTGTGTGTACAGCAACCATGTACAATTTGATATGCATGTACGGGGCCAGTATCCATGTGATAGTCAGTGGATGAATGTTGCTATGCAAAGGTGATGTGCATGCACCATGTGTCATGCATCCGGATGCCATGACACCCACATGATGTATCTGCCACACCGACACCCATATGGTTGTTATCAGTATGAGCTGGTGGAGCTATAATGGTGCCAGGTATGTAGATGTGGGATATCTAGGCATGGACAGTACTCTGTGACAGCATGTTGTGTATGTAAGCAAATAGTGAACATGAGGGGCCCCATGACTGAGGACTGTGTAATGCCATATGTACCTGACATGTAGTAGGTAGCATGATATGCTTGCACCACTGTGTGTCCTGTCCAGGAGTCATATAGCCTAACATCCTGAGACACAGGGTATGATGTGCAGGTGGATGTGTACGTTGCCAATACCAGAACGTGGAATGGTGCTGAAGGGCAATGTGAGGACAATGTCTGATTTGTTGCCCTCTGTACCACAACAACCACCCATGCAATGGTATGACAGGTGGCCAACATGTGTATGTGGCGTGCTGTGGCACACAGAAGCCCAACAAGGGTGCCAGTAAAGGCATGGAGGTCATCAATGAGTGCGTGAAGCACGTTTGTGAGGATGTGCCCCAGTGCCAGACAGAATGGTCCAGTCATGGGTGTACGAATGCAGTCCCATACGTGCAATGCAGTGCCACCCATGTGTAGTGCGATAGATGCGGCAGTGTGACGGTCAAGGTACACAATGTCTGACAACAGGCTAGCAGTGAATTCAGTGGGCTGGTATGGAGACACATACCAAACAGGTTGGCGGGACATAACAGCTAGGGAGATCGGAAGGTGACATTGGGACAGTGTCTTAGGACATAATGTGTGCATGGCAGTACCATGTATGTGTCCACAGGGACACTACGATGTCCATGTATGGATTGCAACCCTGTAGTGAGTGAGAGTGTGTATTGTTGGTAAGTACACCATTGCCTGGCATGTTGCCAACATTATCTCAGTCTGCAATGCCTGGGTGACTGTTGTACGCGACATTGAATGTGGATGTAGACAAACAACACAGACATACCACCACACTGCCTGAGGACCCACACTGCAATATGCGGCAGTCATGTGTAGGTAGCTAGCCTTGGAGCATGTGATGGACCATGAGGACCCACCATGGCTGACAAGTGATGCACCCCACACATGTGAATATACACCACCGTGCAACAGCCTGCACATGTGCCCATACAGCAGATGTGCATGGAACATGACCCCCACCGTGGCGTCTGTGAAAAGGTCAGTACCGCCATGTCTCTGTGTGGAATAGCATGGTCCCTACCATTGTGTACATGCTACGGAAGTGCACTGTGGTATGTGTCAGCATAGTTATGTACACTGTCCATCTGCCGGGGTGTCATGCCATTAACAACTCCTGTCAGCAGACGTCAGTAGTACTGGCTGTAGAACACATGTTCCATGTATGCTGCGATGGGTGTGTGTCCAGGGTGTGGCTAGCAGGGCTGTGAAGCATATATGTTCATCTACCAAAGAGGGGATAACCCCAGGTTTAACACACCAGACACATGGAGGTATTGTGCATGCTGAGGGTAGTGTAGGTATGGTAAGTGTTGTGTAATGTGTCACCCAGCTGGGTGGAGTGCATGCCTCAAGCATGTGTGGGTACATGGGTGTCCATTCTAGGGAAGTGTGGGTTGCTGTCAGCACATGGCAGTATCAGCTGTCTGAGGCCCAATGTACAGTATGACAACACAGACAGCATGTAACCTGTGGTGTACAATGTAAGCTCTGTTGCGTGTTACAATGTGTCTAGCGGTCACAAACATGGGTATCTGCACATGGAGCACCTATGATGCATTGTGTTCGGCAAATATCCAGTATGTGTGCAAAACACTGTGTGATGTGGGATCCCCTCACCTGTGTGTGTTGCAGTCCAGGTATGTGCCTAGGAGGTATGATCCGTGTACAATCTGTACTTGCAGGTGTGCTGTGCAGAGCATGGAGGCAGGTCCCAGGCACTGCAGATAAATGTGAGTGGTGCACTAGTGTGTGTGCCTTGCTTGTGTGCAGCACAGTGGAAGGTGCAAGCATTGTCCCACATGACCCCATGCCGTGCCTGCCTGTTACAGCCCTGCTGGAGACAGTCATGTGACACTGCCACAGAGGCAGTATAGCATGTGAAGATGTACATGTGTGCTCCACACCCCAGGCAGATGTCCGCAGGTCATGTGTGCCACAGCAGTGTGGTCGACCAGGACTGTCATAGTGGTCAGATACCACATGCCTGTATAAGTACAGTATGAGCATAGGCAACAGTTGCAGTGACAGAGTAGGTCAATGTACGGTGTCCCTGTGTTCAGACCACTGCCTACTGTACACTTGGCTAGACACACACCCAGAGGGTGAATATACCGGTGAGCCATCACATGTCCCAGTACACGTAGCCTGTGTAATGCCATTACAGGGTGGTCACAATAACATGTTGTATGACAGATATGTTGTACCAGGTGATGTGTCATGTGTGCATATGTTGAGTTGCACAGCTGTTCACACATCCGCAACATATCAGTGCATGATGCCTGGTGTAACATGATGTGTGGAACTGCACTGTGATCCACAACAGGGTCATCTGAGACAGGTGTGTTGTGAATGGTGTAACCCATGGTTCCACGGGATACTGGTGCTGTTGGCTGCCATGCTGGGGGCCACCAGTGGTGCCTGCAGTGGTCATACAGACATACTGCACACATTGTTCTGGCAGGAATGTCCATTGTTGTAGATGATGTGTTACTACGTGAAGGTAGGTGTGTGTTGTGAATGTTACCCATCCAGATGTGACCATCAGGTGCAGTCATGGTTGTCGATAGCATCACACCCATCCACAGCTGTCAGAACCCTGTCCCCAGAATGGGTGTCAGCCGCCCTCGTACTGTGTGACCTATGTGCAGATGGCGGAACACCTACTACTGGCTGGCTAACAGTGTCATCTAGGAAGGCTATGTGATGGCTGGAATACGCTGTTATAATGTATAATGATGGTATCCCAATGAAGTACATGGAATCACACACAGTAAGCCATGGCTGGCATGTAAACCATGTACAACAATGACTGTGTGACAGACACAAACAATGCGGAGCCATGTTGAACATGCACCCATGAGAACACCAAATGAGGTATGTTGCACATATCGATGTATAACTGTCAGCTATGGGCACAGCATGGATGCAGACGCATATCCCCCACAGGCAGTACCACGCCATGTAGGTAGGGGGGCATTCCACGACTACATGTGACAGTTGCTGTACCGCCACATGTACTGCATATCCGTCATGTAGGGGTAGCAGTGGTACGTGACTGTTGGACATGCCTGTACATATGACCATGTCCCACAGGATATGTGTTACAGTTCAAGCTGTGAAGTGTATGGCTGCCAGTGTACCTGTGTGACATGTTCTGCAATGGGTGCAAAGGTACGCAGTAGTGCATTGCATGCCCACATGCCCCACACAGGTGCATAGCCTGAACATACAATACAAAGAGGGTGTTGGATCATAGCAACCCACATGAGGAGATGGGTATGGGAGGCAACCCACTACCACCTGTCCGGGTAAGGTGTGCATGTCCATGACACATTAGCACCCGAGAAGCTAGCAGTACAGCAGTACAGGGTGGCATGCATATATGATCACTAATACCCCTGTGTGTTCCACCACTGGCCTGTGGACAGACAGACACCAACACAATGTGCAGCATTGACATGTGCACAGCACATCACTGCTGGCTACTGTAGAACAGGCTTACTGTGTAGACATGTGCACAGAACGTCTGCGCCAGCCACACTCAAACACCTTATGTGTTGAACCCCACCATCATTGTAGCCCATGCCACAGACAGATGTTCATGCATCTGTGTATGTACGTCTGGGAATGTCCCTGGCCTAGCAGTATAGCTGTGTCAGTGTTGCGAACAACATACTGAATGGGCTGTGTGTGTGAGGTGTGAGTCATACGTGTATGGTCCGATGGATGATACCATCAGTGCCCCTGCTATGTGAACATCCCTGTCCCCATACATGGATACCTATGCTGTGCCCAACACCATGGTCCCTGTGGGAGGGATGGTGCTGTGTGGTGCACCAGCTGACATGGGGTGGCAGCAGGCACTGGATGTAGACATATGTGGTACCCATGTCAGGCCAGGCAACCATCCATGTGCACGGGATAGCAGTGTGTGGGCACATACAGCACTGTGTTGAACAATATCGCAGCACATAGCACCTGTCAGGGGTAAAGTGTATGCATGGATGTGCGATACCAGCATGCACCATACACACCCCCACCAAGCAGCATGCTGCCTACCTTGCAGAAGGCCATTGTCCACAACATGATGATAGACATGTGTAATGTCCATATACACATAGCAATGACATATGGAATGGACAGCCACCCTGCCAATATCAGTACCCCCCAGGTGGGACACATCCCTGTGCCATGTATGTGACATACCCTGTCATACCATGCAGACCTGCCCAGCAAGGCTGCACGTGCTATCACAGTCATACATGGTGCGATGGACAAATGGCACTTGCACTATCAACTGTCCAGAGCAGTAATGTTACACTGATGCACCCTGTGGTGTCACAGGTGCTGTGTGTTGGTGTGTACAACGTGCGCGTGCACATGCTATGCATGACCTTCCCTGCTAATGTCATATGATTACACAATGTCCCATGTGTATCACATGTGCAATACAGGTGAGCCATGGCAGGTTGTCCAACACCCATACAGTGCTGTGTAGATGTACATGGCACAACACATGCATGTACAGGTGTCCATGTGTATGTGTACAGTGCCACCGCTGACGTTCATAATGGCTGCGTACGTGATGCCTAGTGACATATACACAGCATCCAGGTGAACAGTAGAACTGTGTACACATTGGGACACGTGCCAACTGGTATGAACACAAGTGCAGGCAGGTACACATGTCCACAGCAGGTTACCATCAACATGGTGTGTGTACAGTGTGATGAGTTGACACACAGATATGATATGATACCCACTGCTTAATGGTGTGACGGCAACACGTCAGCTGTGTCATTGCCATGATGCATCGCAGAGATTACTGTGCAGATGTCGTACATGTCATAGCAATGTATGTCCAGCGGTATGCCAGTACATCAGTGTAAATGTGACCTGTCACCATCATTATGTCTTACAGATAATGCCACGTTCCCGGCTGCCAGCCTTCAGCCGCCAGGAGGATGGCGTAATCATACCGTTGCTCCATGACAACTATGACCTGCTATTCAGCCATGTTCCACAGCAAGCACAGCAGCGAGATGACCTGTGGCAGGATATGCGCGGGAGGGTGAACAACGTGGGTGGCAACAACCGCACCTACCAGCAGATCGCCGACACTGCACAGACCTAATACAGCAGCGAAACAGCGTGCGCGCAATCGCCAGAGAACAAGGTGGAACAGGTGGTGGGCCACCAACCCAGCACCCACTCACATACACGGAGGAGCTCCTGGCCAGTCTGGGGACACCCAGGGAACATCATGCAGAAACACTCGCTGCCATCGTGGAGGTGGGTGTCTCCCAACCAACGAGCCTGGAGCTGCCTGGTAAGTCAGTCTTGCATGTGTGTATGATAACTGACGTAGGTGTGGGTGTCACAGTACACCACATAATGTACCAACACATGCCAGGTATATGGCCCCACAAGCTGCATACTATAGTATGCTACGTTGTGTTTGCAGACATGTGCATAACACATGCTACCACACAGGTACATGATGTGACATGCACAGTGCTTACTGTGGCTACAGTAATGGATAATGTGTATAATGTTGTGTCACCCCTATACAGGTACGTCTGGCATGTCGCACAGCCATGGGTCCGTCGCAGGTGAGACTGTTGCTAGTAACAGGCATGTTACAGTATATAGATATTCGCCATGTGGCCAGGTATGACATGCACACCTGGGTCTGCTCCAGTCACGGTATACAGGTTGCACCACCTGACACACACGCCACCCATGTACAGTAGATACAACCGTTAGTATACACCGGCATGACACCACATAACCCATCGGTGTGATATGTGCAGTCAGCTATGCATACAATGGTGGAGGTGTTCTACAATGGCTGCATATGTAGTATGCATCGGAATGCCATTTGTGGTATGCACACAGTACCACATAGTGAGCTGTGATCTGGCCAGCACACAGGTGTTACCAATGTGACCTATGCCCCTGCATTGTGTGCACACGTTGTGACATGGCACATGACATGTCCCATGCGTGGTGTTCTGTCTGCAATATTGTCACACCATGACATGACCTACGCCCGACATAGCAGACATCCACACTGTCTGCATAGCCCTCGGGATTGTGACACCTCAGACTAGTATGGGTGTATGTCACATGGGCCACCACAGGGATGTGTTCACGATGCCCATCACACACAATTGTCCATGACCCAGTCAAACATGGCCATGGGTGATACCCACAGGCATGTTGCCACACAGTACATCTGGAGTGGGTAGACACCGTTGCACTTTGTCCACACATAGTGCGATCATAGCTGTAGTGGACCACCTGTACATCTGATGTGGTACACCAGACAACTGTAATGCCTGTCTGCAGCCACTGGAGGTGCCACCAATGTCTACCATATACGTGCTGAGGAACAGCATGACTGTGTTGCAGACATGGCAATGCAATGCATCCATGTTACGCATCGCACAGAAACATACCTGTGTCTTGCTGCCATGCAGTGGCACAGTGCCTGTACTCCCCACTGTATAGCTATGTACACAGCTCACACCAACCACACCTGCACAGACATCTTTGTTACACATGCATTCTATCTGTAGCCTGTACACATAACACTGCACTGTGATGTCCAGTATGATGCGGTGCATGTGGTGGGACACCATTGTCACATGTCCACATGTTATCGCACATGTTGGCGGAGTACATGTCAAAGTGATGCCAGCCGTGTGTACTGTTAACCTGCCTGTGGCCACACGGTGTATCACGGTGATGCATGCAAACTACCATGAATGTGTGTACTGCATGCCTACTGAAATGACACCTGCTTTATGTAGTGTGCACCCCAGGGCAGTATGCATACTACCACTATTAATGTCTGGCCTACATTCACTGAGCTGTGGTGTGGGAATGCTGCATGCCATCTGCAATATCACATGCAGGATGTTTCTGCGTGTGTGTGTCTGCGTGTGTGTGTCAGCGTGTGTGTGTGTCTGCATGTGTGTGTCTGCGTGCGTGTGTGTGTCTGTGTGTGTGTGTGTGTCTGTGTGTGTCTGCGTGTGTGTGTGTGTGTCTGTGTGTGTGTCTGCGTGTGTGTAATGTATCTTACAGTATGTCTTTGTATTCACAGGTGGTGTAGGTGCGTTCCCCTCCTGTGGTCCATCTGATGCTAGTGTCCCCACAGATACTAGCGGTGATGACCATATGCATGAGGCACAGGCAGGGTTGTCAGGGGCAGAAGCTGTGCCATTGGTTAACATCCCACCTATGTCCCCTTCATCTTCTGATGCTGACACATACCACATCACCGTTGCCCATAGAGGAAGGACAGTCAGCGTCTGTTGGCATTGAGCAGGAATGTGTGGTGGCTACAGAAGGTGCGGGTACACACCATGTTGCCAGTGTAATGACTGGTGATGTGCCACACAGGCATGTGGCTTGTGCTGCTCGCAGGAGGAGCTCTGGTAGACATGCACCTGCTGTACAGGGTGCAGCAGCTGGTATCACCAGACGCATGTTCCAGACTGTAATGGCGGCACAGGCATGTGCTGAACGGCAGAACCAAGAAGGGCAGAGGCTGCAGAGGGCCGCAATCCATTCCCTAAATGAGAACATCCAGTCATTGGCGAATGCTCAACAGCAGCTTGCTAATGTTCTGGATAGGCGATTAGGTGAGATGGTTGGAATCCTCGACCGAGGCATGTCAATCCGCGAGCGTGAGCTGTCTGTGCTGGAACACCTGGTAGGGGTGAGGCGTAGGACACGTGGCGTGGGCCAGCAACACCACCTAGTGTAAGTCGGCGTGTGCGTGCCACCTCTCATGCCCACTCACACAGTGCAGGTAGCAGCAGCAGTGCAGCTGGTGCTACACCAACCACACCAGGACACAGCAGGCCACGTGGGCGTGGCCCTGGCGATCCCAGCATGGACACAGTTCCAGCGGACATGTGTCATCGGAGAGTGGCCACTCCATACCTCCACCCGGTAGTGCCCGTGCGACCCCAGGCAGGCACAGGTCACGTGGCCGCAGACGGACACAGTGAGCCGTACAACCTGCACTGTACAGTCTGGGGCTGCCAAGTATACTCCGTGTAGGCATCACAGATGGCTGAACTGTGTACACACATACCCACACACAGCAGACACAACTGTAGGGCTCCACCACATCCACATGCATTCTGCACAGTCATGCCCAGTAAATGCACCGGCCCTTACACACACACATGATGTCATCCATTGGTACAGCCTATGCCCCCGGCACACATATCACCCTGTGCATATGATGAAGCCTCTGCCGCAGCACTGTCATCCACACCATCGGTGCACGGTTATGCAAATATATTTTGATGCACAGGGTGGACAAGTTAGTGAGAGGTGTATGTGATACCTGTGTCCACATAGTGCATGATGTGTATGTTGCAGTGGTTGTGTATGACAGGTGACAGGTGCATATGTGACGTGGGTTGTGTACTGACATCATGCAGCAGACATACCATGTAGTGCAGGTGCAGCATACATTGAGCTGTGTACACGGTATGTGTGATGGTTACATGTGTAGCACCATGTTGGTTCTGTTAACCTGTATGCCTCATATGGTGTACTTGCATGTGCCTACTGGGAGCACTGTTATCAGTCCCCCACGTGTAGCTGTGGGTTACCCACAGGCACATCTGGCAATATCAGCATACCACAGGTACCCGCAACCTGCATGGACTCCTACATAGGTACATAGGTGCATAGGTACATACCAGGCTATGTGCCCTATGGCATGTGTAAGCCTAGCCAGAGTGTGTGTGGCTTTCACCACCCCTTAGGATGAGGATACTATATCCATTGGTCCGCTGTCCCTCTGTCCAGCAGTGACACAGAGATGATGCCTGGCGCATACCTACGATCTCCCATCCACACGTCAGGATTAGTCTTGGACAGAGTCAGTGAGGGGCTCTACTTTACAGGGGCTGGGAATCTTTTCCATGTTGTAGGGGGTCTCTGGGCGATGAACCTGTCCCTCCAGTACGTCCTATTTATGTCCGTGTTGAGGTTTCTGTCAGTTGCTTCCGTGCCCGTGGTTGTTTGGAGCCTAGGAGGTGGAACATGTCCATGTCACCCAGGTCGGACATGGCCATGTATGTCAGGCACAGATCACCTCAGAGCAGATGGTATGAGAAGGTATACAGCCAGAGCCCCCTCAGTCGGGCAGCGTGTGACATATGTTTCAGCACCTTTATCCCTGTGTTGTGGAACATTTGAGGTCCTTCCGAGTGCTGCAGGTGTCAGGTTAGGTACATTCCAAATGTGGCATTGTACCCAATCATTGGCCTGATGTGTGAAGAGTACAGGGGTACAATGACCTCCCCTGATGTGGATGTGAATCCCTTCATGACCAGGTGGGCACAGTGGAATGTCTTCCCAACCACATTGGCAATGTGAGTGTCGAGAGAGGTTACCGACAGGTTTGGTACCCATGTCCCTGATCACGTCCACCATGTTTAATGGATTACCACCTATATGGTAATTCGGGGTGAACATGTCTTTCCCAAAGGGTAGGTCTATACCTTCCCTGGCATGTAGCTTCAGGCCATGGCTCTGGCACCAGTTATCCATTTCTATGAGACCCCAGGTGGATGTCCGTGTCTGATGGGGTGTTGAGTATGGTGGCCGGTATGCAGTCATCTGCATACCTTGTCTGCCACAATCCCCCTATATTTGCATGCACATTGGAAAGTTGAATGCCGAACAGGAGGGGGCCCAGGACTGAGCCCTATGGGCCACCACTCGGGACCAGCTTGGAGTCTGACATGGCACCAGGAACACTAACTAACACTAACACTAACCCTGTGGGGTTTGACCTCCATCCAGTTGGCAAACCATCGTGTGACATATGTCTCTACATCTATGCTGGTGAGCCTTTCTATGATGCCTTGTCAAGCTTATAGGGCAGGGATGTACAGAGTCCATAGGAGCACTACCCTGGTGTAGTGGGACCACAGTTGCCGTATGCCATCCATCGGGTACGTAGCCCGTAGTAAGGCTAAGATGAAACAGCAGCCTTATGTGTGGGGTGAGGGCCTCAATGAGGTTGTGTAGCACACAGCCGGGGACACCATCTGGTCCCACTGATGCTGTGTTCACTGCTTAACAGATATCAGCTCTCTCCTGGGCATACGGGATGTTTGGGAGGCTAGACTCTGGTGGGATGGATACGTCCCCTCTTGGGGGGGTAGATGTATGCACGGAACCTGTCTGCTGGTTTGTTGGCAATGTCTGTAGGTTCAGTGATCATTGTACCATTCTGGAGTAATTCCGAGCATAACTGTGTGCTTCCACCCATGTTCCTACCATAGTTAAGGAAGGCCTTATGGTTGTCTTATGTGTCCTTTGCAGGTCCAGTCCCACAGGTGGCCTTGGATGATTGTATGAGTGATCGTATGTTAACGCCGGTATTAATCAGTGATGCCTTCCCTGGTACTGATATTGCTCTGTCATGTAGTAGCTTTCAACTCTTGTTGTACGGTTTGTCAATGGCTGGGGTCCACCAGACCATGTGCCTGCCTTTGGTGGACAAGGTCCTGATGTTATCGGGATCGCTTGGTGCAGACATTCCTGGGGGTGCTCATAGAAGCATTTGTAAGGGTTTCAGCAGTGTGGCCTGTGTGTACCACTGGCATGGAGGCCTTGTAGGGTACCACACCAGTCGTATGACGTGTGTGGTTCGCTGTGGAGAGGTCTTCACTGTGGTCTCCCATGCCAGTGTTGGGTGCAGGATGCGGATCTCCAGTGAGTTCACTATATGGTCTGACCTCACCATTGAGGGATGTACATCCTGTGTGGAGCATGTCGTCCCCATGTGTGATGATCAGAACTAGTATAGTTCCCCCCCTTGTGGGTATGGTGCATGGTTTTTCCACAGCATTCAGGTGTAAGAACACCTGGAACCTTTGGTGTAGGGTGTTGTGTCCTGGGTAATGTTCCCGGTCTATGTATGGGTGGTTGATGTCACCCAATATGACGGTGTTGTGAGAGCATTCATACTCACCAGTGTCTTCAGGAAGGCTGTGCAGGTATCCTGGGTTTGGGAGGGTGGTCTATAGCATGCAACAAACTGTAGGGCAGTCCTACCCATGGTTAATTGCACCTGGATATTCCCCGCTGCTACGTGCATTTCTGCCAACCTGGAGGTGTGTGTATCCTTCATGGAAATGGAGACTCCCCCTCCTTCTGTGTTAGGTCCAGGTTATGGTCCTGAACGCGTGGTATGGGGTATGACCTGATAGTGCTGGGGTGCTCTCAGCAGCCCTGGAACAATGTTTCAGTCACAGCACTGACATCAATGTCCTCCATACTGAGGAGGGCATTTGAGGGCATGCAGCTTGGGCGTAGACCACTGGCACTGAGCAGTATTACCCTGTCTGTTCTCCAGGTTTGTAGTGTAGGGTGGTAGGTTTATCATTCCAGCCTTGCCTGCAGTGGGCACTGTGGGGGTGGCAGGTGCCTTAGCCAAACCCTTGAAGACCAGGGGCGACAGGTGTGAGCCATCCCTTGCGAAGGGGCGTGGCGTGCCAAGCATGTCATCCCAGGTATGAGGAATTTGGATCCCCTCAGACTGACACCGGTAACCAGGCACATTATCAAGGGTGACCACTTGGAGCCAGTATAGTGGCATCATAATTGATGAAGGTGGGATACTGCCCAGGGTCAAGGACATGCTGGCCTGGGCTACACAATCTGAGAGGCCCTCTATGTCTCCTTTCATGTATCCCAGGGTGGTATGTCTCCGGTCGTTGACACCAGCATGGGCAATGACCACGTCATACCTGTACATGCTGCGGAGTGACCTGAGTGCGTGTGTTATGTGGCGGATTCCAGCGCCCGACAGGCAGCCTACTGTGATCATTCCCTTGTTCAGTCTGGTGGGTGGGACGTCGGTGTGTCTGACAGTGGCGTCACCCATTACAAGTGTGTCTGGCATTGTGTGTGTTGCCTTTGGGGCTCTGACTGTTTAGCACACTGACGTTGAGAACTATGTGTTGCATGTCCTATGTCTTGTGGAGGCAGTTGCTTGGGTGTCTGCTTCAGAGGGCTCGTTAGGTTCGTGACATGTTTTAACAGTGCCTCCAGGTATGTCTTAGTGTGTTCATGTGTTTGATTAGCATTTGCGATAGTTACATGTGACACTGGGTTTGTGGTGTGCATGGTGTCCTTCCCCTCCCGTTTGGTCTTGCCGGTCATGGTTTGAGAGAGCACAGCCCCTGTCTGGCTATATAGTTGCATCTCTCACATGTATTATGTTCAGTGGGGGAGGTGCGGCTTGTCCGTGTCCATGAGGCACCTGTAACAGTGCCCAGGATGCCCAGCTTCACCATCTGAGCAGGAGAGGTCGCTAGCAATTGACCCTTCGACATGCCAGAGAACGTGAATGCATTTGCTGTGTAACTGGGTCAGAAGGCACCTATAGGGAAGTGGGTACACAAGGGGATTCTAGGCCAGTGTAGTACTCCATTTAGTATACATGTACTTTACCTATGTAGGAATACTATGGGAGCAGGTGCAGAGCTTTTGTGATATAGAGAACAGACAGTCGGGATTGCAAGAAGAGAGGTTATACACGTAAACCTGCGGAGCACGGAGCCAGATATAGTGTAACGTTGCTTACACGGTACATGACGCACATGTCCACACATATACTGCACCTGACGCCTGTGGTCGGTGCCACAGGCTACGGTGGACAGAGACATCACATACATGGCATGACACAGTAGAGGTATGGTGACATTCTGCAGGTGTCGTACGCAGTGTGCTGGCAACTGACCGCAGGTGTCACCTGTCAGCTGTGGTGCACGGTGTGCAGCAGTTGGATGCTGTACTGGTACAGGAATATGTCCGCAATCACGGTGCATACACCTCTATGGCACACACCCCATTGTGTGCAGATGGGGACACCTGTCTGTGTGGTCAGCACCCTCACAAGACAATGCACCCACACGCCATGTCACAGGGGGTGGTCTTGCACAGGTGGCCGGTAAGGCTCACAGGTATGGCATTGACAGGGCTATACAATGCAGCACCAGTACGGGATGGTCACCCTGTGTGGTCAGTGTCCAGTCACAACACTATATCTGCATACACCCTCACAACAGGAAGCAGACATACACACATGTTGACACACTGACATGGTGGTGACCACACATGTCTACACGGAGGGATGACATGTTGCATGTACTGCACCATCCACATCCATGCACCCCACACTGAGGTAGGTACAGATCTCTACCATGGTGTACAGTGATGTGTGGCACATGGCACATAGTCCCCCCGATCTGTGGCATACATGGGCACATATTCCTGCACACATGTTGGTGCTAGGAATGCCACACCCGCTATATGGGATATGTGCAGGCATGCAGCAGTATGTAGTGCATCCTGCGTACCACCACTGTATCTGGCAGCTGTGCCAATATTTGTACTTGGGAGGTGGTAGGGGTTATAGTGGCCATGTGACATATGGTCGATGACGCATGGCCGATGGGTATGCATTATAGCAGCGCTGTCATGTAAAGGCGACATAGCAGACTGTATGTACATGGCAGGGTAGGATGGTGTGTGACACACCTGTGACCAGCACCTGCACACATGCATGTGGACAGGTGTTTAAACACATGGTGTACACACATACTGCCATGCGTGCTGTTACTATGCCACCATATGACGGCCCCCATGATGGGTATGCATGTGGTAGGGGTTGCAACTGTGTTATGGACACGGACACCGCTCATGCGGCTGCACCGTGCACAGTACACGTGTCACATGTATCCCCTGTTGCCATGTGTGTATGCATTGCTACGTTGTGACATGTGTGTCGACATACATGGAGCATGGACTGTGGTATGGTATCACAGCTGTCACAGGCAAACTGTACAAGGGTATGTGTCCCAGTGAACACCGCTACACCCTGTAGGGGGTGCATACCACAGACATGTGTCCACCTTCCCTTCGTGTGTGTATTACCGCGTACGCCTGTGTTATGCATGTGGTACATCACAGGCTTCGTATGTGTCCTGTGTGCAGTCCATGCACACAGCAAGGAAATCACATATATGACATATCCGGACATTGTTTCACTGTGGTACAGCTGCAGTCATGTGTCATATCTGTGTCAGGCCCGTGGTATGTGTGGAGCACACCTGTCCATGTATACCGGTATGGATGGACTACATCACACCTGTGGGATCATTGATAGTACATGTGTACTCTGCACTACGGACGTACACCGCCACATAGTCTTGTGGACATATGTCACATGCTGTTGCTGGACCGTGAGGCATACTGCTGCACCGATGACATGGTGCTGGCATGGCAGCTACAGTGTTCACTGCAGTGTGTACATGTTCAGCCTGCACCCATGACGCCTGTGCTGTCATCTGTGTGTGTACGTGTAACTGCATGTGTGTCCACCCGGTGCATGTGTACGGGTTTACCTGGCCATGACTTGCAGTGTGTGCACTCCGTCTGCATGCCGGATGGCGCGTAGCACATACTACGTGTGTGAGCATGGCCGGGTTGCTGTTGTGTGGGCGGACACACACGACGGTCCACATTCTGCCTTCCATGATTTCACCCCATGTGTATGCATGTCTGCACTGTGCAGATTCTAAGTGTCTGAGCATGCCCAGTAAGCAGCTGTGTAGATGGACTCACAGTACAATGCACACCGTGCCCGTCTGCGTTGATACCCCATGTGCATGCCTGTTTCCCCTTCGCAACCACCACGTCTGTGGCATGGCCGGGTTGCTGTTGTGTGGGTGGACACAAACGACGGTCCACATTCTGCCTTCCATGATTTCACCCCATGTGTATGCATGTCTGCACTGTGCAGATTCTAAGTGTCTGAGCATGCCCAGTAAGCAGCTGTGTAGATGGACACACAGTACAGTGCACACCGCGCCCGTCTGCGTTGATACCCCGTGTGCATGCCTGTTTCCCCGCAACCGCCACGTCTGTGGCATGGCCGGGTTGCTGTTGTGTGGGTGGACACAAACGACGGTCCACATTCTGCCTTCCATGATTTCACCCCATGTGTATGCATGTCTGCACTGTGCAGATTCTAAGTGTCTGAGCATGCCCAGTAAGCAGCTGTGTAGATGGACACACAGTACAGTGCACACCGCACCCGTCTGCGTTGATACCCCGTGAGCATGTCTGTCTCCCCTTCGCAACCGGTAGGTGTGAGGGCATGGCCAGTACACCATTCGGGGGTACACACTACAGTCGGCACCGATGTCTGCTACTAGGCGTGTAGCCATGGCCAATGACATCCTGCATAGCCATGGTGACCATCCAGGTGAGTCATATGTGGTTGTTATGCCACAATGGCTATCTACATCGTGCACGCCGGATGCCCTCTCATAGGGTATACTGTATGTGGTGCATCCCGTATCCATGTCGTGATGTACTGCTCCATAGTTAGTTGGTATTCCCGACTGCAGCACTACCATGTTACTGTATGCCCACCTTGGGATGGTAACATGCTGTGTGACTGTGCACTCTGTCTTCATTCCCTATCGGCTGCCTTGCCTCTGCAGATGATATCACCCACCTAGGGGTATGCCTCTTGACAGTGCTGTGCTCAGTAATCTCGGTAGCGCGTTCTGTAAATGCATCATGCTGTAGTGTGTTCATGTAGGTAGGCGTAGGTTCGACTCCCAGCCCTTCCCTGTGTGTGTGTGTGTGTGTGTGTGTGTGTGTGTGTGTTTCCAGCTGCCTCTGCAGATGGACATGCTTTTAGATGCTTCGCAACACATACCTTGGCTATTGCCAGCTATTCCCTTATGGATGATGTCACCTGCCTAGAAGTATGCCTCTGACAGCGCTGTGCTCAGTAATCTCGGTAGCGCGTTCTGTAAATTCATCATGCTGTAGTGTGTTCATGTAGGTAGGCGTAGGTTCGACTCCCGGCCCTTCCCCGTGTGTGTGTGTGTGTTTCCAGCTGCCTCTGCAGATGGACATGCTTTTAGATGCTTCGCAACACATACCTTGGCTATTGTCAGCTATTCCCTTATGGATGATGTCACCCGCCTAGAAGTATGCCTCTGACAGCGCTGTGCTCAGAAATCTCAGTAGCGCATTCTGTAAGTTCATCATGCTGTAGTGTGTTCATGTAGGTAGGCGTAGGTTCGACTCCCGGCCCTTCCCTGTGTGTGTGTGAGGTGTGTGTGTGTGTGTGTGTGTGTTTCCAGCTGCCTCTGCAGATGGACATGCTTTTAGACGCTTTGCAACACATACCTTGGCTATTCCCAGCTATTCCCTTACGGATGATGTCACCCGCCTAGAAGTATGCCTCTGACAGCACTGTGCTCAGTAATCTCAGTAGCGCATTCTGTAAGTTCATCATGCTGTAGTGTGTTCATGTAGGTAGGCGTAGGTTCGACTCCCGGCCCTTCCCCGTGTGTGTGTGAGGTGTGTGTGTGTGTATTTCCAGCTGCCTCTGCAGATGGACATGCTTTAGGCGCAACACATACCTTGTATTGCCAGCTATTCCCTTACGGATGATGTCACCGCCTAGAAGTATGCCTCTGACAGCTGTGCTCAGTAATCTCGGTAGCACATTCTGTAAGTTCATCATGCTGTAGTGTGTTCATGTAGGTAGGTGGGATTAACTCCGGCCCTTCCCCATGTGTGTGTGTGTTTCCAGCTGCCTCTGCAGATGGACATGCTTTTAGATGCTTCGCAACACATACCTTGGCTATTGCCAGCTATTCCCTTATGGATGATGTCACCCGCCTAGAAGTATGCCTCTGACAGCGCTGTGCTCAGTAATCTCGGTAGCGCGTTCTGTAAGTTCATCATGCTGTAGTGTGTTCATGTAGGTAGGCGTAGGTTTGACTCCCAGCCCTTCCCCGTGTGTGTGTGAGGTGTGTGTGTGTGTGTGTTTCCAGCTGCCTCTGCAGATGGACATGCTTTTAGACGCTTCACAACACATACCTTGGCTATTGCCAGCTATTCTCTTACGGATGATGTCACCCGCCTAGAAGTATGCCTCTGACAGCACTGTGCTCAGTAATCTCGGTAGCGCGTTCTGTAAATTCATCATGCTGTAGTGTGTTCATGTAAGTAGGCATAGGTTCGACTCCTGGCCCTTCCCCGTGTGTGTGTGGGGTGTGTGTGTTCACAGCTGCCCTAGTAGAGTGTAGTTATTTTAGACGCTTGGCAACACATGCCTTGGCTATCGGCGGCTATTCCTTTACGGATGTTGTCACCCACCTGGACGTGTACCTCTGACGGTGCTGTGTTCAGTGGTCCACGTAGCGCGTTCCATACCTGTGTCATACTGTTGTGTGGTTGGGTATGTGGGGGTGTGGTCAATCACCATGCCTGCCAGCTGTGTGTGTGTGTCTATGCTCCCAGCCGCATGGGTTCATAGGGTATGGCTTTAGAGTTTCCGCAGAACACTTATATCCTGCCGCCATCTCTGTGTTTGTGGATGGTGAGACGCAGCTCGTGGACTGCCTGTGTGCCTGCTGTGGTTGGCGACCTCCGTAGCATGTTCTCCACGTGCGCCCTGCTGTGGGGTGGTGCTGTGTACGTTACACTCACGGCCTTGCCACATGTGTCTGTCTGTATCTCTCTCGTTGTATATATACATACCTATGTTGTGCCCATAGCGCTGCTCTTGCATGGACAGCTGTCTGTCCCATGTATCCCATATTTGCACGGCTGACACATAGAACTGTGGTATGATGCATATCCACTCATTGTCCATGCAACGTCCGTATTCCAGAACGCCCTAGAGACATCTGCTGGATATCGTGGCAGACAGCTATCCTTGCTGTACTGACACTGTACCCGTACACGCCATAAACCTTGTGTATAATTGCCTGTTTATGGTGTGTGTATGTCTATCTGAGCTTTATGCGTGGTCGTGTGTGTGTCCCGCTATAGCCGTCTGTGCAGGTGTCGCCACTATGGGTAATCCTTGTAGACCGCTGTTTCATGTGCACTTCAGCACATACCTGCAGACCGTACTACCCCTCCTACGGCAGCGGCCTTAGATCAACCGCTGCCCTAGGCTATAGGGCTCCATGGCACCCACCACCACAACACATGGTGCCCCCATCCTGGTGTACCTACATGACATACCTACTAGAAAGGTGGCCCTACTAGTGCGGCGCCCTAGGCAGCCGCAGGATTGGCGTATGTCTACGGCCGGCTATGAGCACATCACAAGGCATACGTTTACATTCAGTGTTTTACAAAGGCTAGGTTATAATACCAGAGGGGGGGACCTCATCAACTATGCTTTGGAATGCGGATTGAGATGGATTATTAGGTGGAGAGTAGACCACACACCAGGGCTGAATGATGAAACACTGATTAAGCCTCTTTTGAGAAGCAGGTGGCTTAAACCCAAGTAACAGGAATGTAGTTTAGGTACAGATATACAGTTAACACACATTAGTCCACTCTTTCAGTTGTTTACCACTGTATTACATTGATATGATATACATATCTTCTGTATATATTGTTAGATCTTTCATTGATGAGTATTAGGCATAGTACAATATCATATAATACATGTTTTAATAGGATGTTTTTGGAGATGTCAATATATGTGTGTGTTGTTAACATTGCGTCTGTGCTTTATATGCTGTGGTTAATTGTTCATTGTTTGCTGAGAAATTGACCAATGAAAGTGTAAGGAGGGATATTTAAAGCCTGCTTTTATGTTATGTGTAAGTCTGACGGAGCCTACGGGTGAAAGCGCTTACTTGTCTATGAAGGAACCTTTGTATACCATTTGGGCACTGTCCTGGACAATTTCTACGTTGACTGTTTCATCTACCTATGTGTTTTTTGGATTGTGTGCCATAAGGTGCCAGCGGTTATTTGATGTTGATTAGGTGTATTCCATGGTCAATTGACATTAATCCTATTAATTCATTGAAGGATGTTCTTTATAAGTGGGAACGCCATAGTTTAACCATCCTATGACCTTCCTAGTTGAAGTTGTTAGTGTGCCATTAGTATGTGTTCCACAGGTCGCCCATTTGTTCCGCAGTATGGAAGCGAGTGATCCACATTTTGGTGCTGGCAGATTGAGTGCTGTGTACGCCGGTATTCGCATGGCAGTCTGACTTTGTATGGGGAGTGTCTACTGTAGTCCCTATCTGTATTTCCTGTGTTATGCCTTACTGCAGCTGTGTAATTCCACCAGGTTTCCAGTTATGGGTGCCATCTTGGTCGTACACTTGTCCATCCATGGGAATTGCCTACTGGACACTGGTATAGGGCTGTACACATTTCACACCTGCATTTAGCATTATCCTGTGGATGCTTTGCATTATTAGTGGGGAGTAAGGCATGTGCTATACCCACATCCCTCCCATGGGGCAGGACAACGGATTATCTGCCAAACAACACCGAGCCCCATTTCTGCATACCCAGGATCCCATGGCTGCAACCCTCGACGGTACCCATTACACATCCTTCATGTGTGCGGGACTGGGATGTGGACGCACTTCTATGGACTCAACAATCTGGGGATTTCTGTTCATATGTCCTGCATTTCATGGACACTTGTCATCAACCTTAAACACGCTGGTGGTGCATATGTCTAGCTGTGCCGTAGTCACGGCTGTCACTTCTTCTGGGTCGATCGCAGCTGGTTGATATTGCATACGGATCAATTTTTGGGGTCCTACAATGGACACCAATGTGCATATGTAAAATGTAGAACTTGTTGGACTGTCTCCATCTGGCCAGTGGTTTTGACTGCTGCTGTATGTTCCCCAATCGTGGATGTCTGTTTGACTACCCATATTATGTAGTGCTACGAAAACCAAGTTTTTCAGAAATGAACCCAAATGGTGTAAATCCAAAGATACAAGTTAGCAACTGCTTTAAATAATCCTCAGAAGTCCCAATAGGAAATATTCACCACTTTATTGTCAAAATAACACCACCAAAACAAGTAGATCACGAGCACTTTCGCCCGGTCTTACCGGGCATTTTCAAGTGTAATTAGCTAAACCAATAACTCTAGCTTTTATACGCAAGTGCGTTCTGTTAATTAACTAATTGATTAAAATATCACCATATTATAAATAAATTAAATCCACTTCTACAAGCATTAAAGAGACAAATACATATTTAAAAATGCTCGACACAATAAATGCATTGTTAAAATGTATGTATAAAACTTATATGAATTCAAACAAAATTCATTCTTTATGTTAAAAGTTGTTTGTGAACCATTTGAACCAAATAAAACATCAGTACCATGGTGATATTTTAATCAATTAGTTCTATAAAAGCTAGAGTTATTGGTTTAGCTAATTACACTTGATAAAGCCCGGTAAGACCGGCTAAAGCATTCGTGATCTACTTGTTTTGGTGGTGTTATTTTGACAATAAAGTGGCAAATCTTTCCTATTGGGACTTCTGAGGATTATTTAAAGCAGTTGCTAACTTGCATCTTTGGATTTACACCATTTGGGTTCATTTTTGAAACACTTGGTTTTCGTAGCACTACATTGTGTTTGCTTGGTGCTCGGTTTAGGACCTGGTGGGTCCATTTCCTTTATTCTTGGTAAACTGTTCCTTTCTTCTTACCCATATTATGTATTACTTGGCCTATCTATATCCATGTTCCAGTAAGCGGAAATACAGCAAACCCTGAGTCCTGGTCATCTTCATAAAAGACATTCTTGAACATAAACCATGCCAAGACAGACGATGACAAAAACGATACACTCCACAGTCATAGGATACTGAGCTCTTTCACCCACTAACATGGGGCAATGTCGAAGTACGAGATACATTAGATAGTCGTCCCTTATATACTTCCTTCAGAGTCAGTTTAAAGTCAACTAATTAATAGACTTGGCTCATAGTTCAGTGGACCGTGCTCCAAGTCTTGATGATAAAGTGACATGTAGAACTCAGTGTTGCATACATTACTGAATGGAAACAATGATACAACAACGATGTGTTAATATAAATACAATATTGGTCAATACCATCAGTATATTGAAACATAGTTGATAATTGTTGTGAGTAAACCTTAGAATGTAGTGTGTTGGTAATGCTTTTGTGTATCAATGTGTATAATTGTTGCATTAAGATTCCAAATCGTGGAATAAATAAGTACAATTACATGCATATTTTGTATAAATATGAATGTAAATAAGGGTCACAATGTTAAATATGAATATGACTGTATTATTACTATATCAATATGATATGGACTAAACTGTAGTTGTTTACATCTTGTTTTCAGGTGACAAATCTATGTCCATGCGACATATATACGGGCCGTCGGACTGCTGTGTGTAGATGTATACATGTGAACCCCTCGTTTCATACCTTGCTTTGTTACTGTCTGTGGATTACCTGTGTACACACATCAATTACCATGCCATACCTTTCCACTGTACAGGTTCGGGCATGGTGTATGGCTGGTTGGCCCTTAATGTTGCTGTGTGTTACATTGACCTGTGTTTATCTGGCAATTCGCTGGCGTGTCATGTGAGACCTTCTTGCTTCTATAGGGACATGATCCCATAATTGTGACGTGCTTCCACTGGCCATATATTTCTCTGTCGTCTGTGATCTGTGTGTAACCAGTCCTTTCAGGACACTTTCTATTGTTGTTCTTCTTTGGTTACATATATGAGTACTTTGGTATGTTGTGCTATTATTGTGTGTGGAGCATTTCTCCACGGGCCTCTGCTGACACTGGACATATATCCAGCTAGCCTAGCCCGGTCAACTAGTGTGAGCCCACTGAACACTTTTCGTACGGGGGCACCTTCTGACAAGTGGGTCGAGTTACAGATGCATAACCGTCGTCTATCCATACTACTAACGCACACGTTATTCTATCCACATTCTATGTTTGTCTTATCTCATAGCGTGTGTTTCTCACTATTTCTAACGGTACTTTACATGGCATTGCCCGATTCCATACTTTCAGGGGCTGACAGTTTTGAGACATGTATGATTAACGTGGAGGACACGGCCTTAACATTCCCTGCTGTGAGCGGATCACGCACACGCGCACTTGCATTTCCTAATTGTGGGTTACGCGCAGGCACACATGCATATCCGTATTCTGGTTACATATGTTTACTGGGTCTGTGTGGTTACGTGGCCTGTGTTAGTTGTGACTGTTCCGGTAACATATCTCTGATCCGGTTGACGGACGTGTGCGGAACGCACTTTCACCTTTACACATGTAACAGTCTTTGCGGCATGGACGCATTACGTACACGTGCACATTTATATGTTCTACAGTCGTAATTCAAACGGGACTGCATTCACGTTTGCCAGTTACTGTGATCACTACATGTTAGCTGTTCGGTCTCATTTACATGCATACCCATGGTACTTAGCTAAATTTACATATTCCCCCCCCCCCGCACTCACGTACGTCACAGGCATCCATTCTCCTGCTGGGAAAGGTGCGGTACTACATGTTAAACATTCCTCATTCCCTCCCGCTCATGGCCCAGGATGCATATGTCGTGACTGCAGGGATATTCAGATCACAGGGGCTTATATCCCTTACGCATACAGGCCTTCGATTGTCAGGGTGTTCCTGTGGTGCTTTGGGTTTGGTCTTGTCCGCCTAGTGTACGGAACTGCCTTGACCGTGTACGAATGTCAGACGAGTCACATGGGCACGGTTTGTCCGTGTCTATGATACCATATCCCCCCCCCCATTATTCCTAACCGTGTGCACTGATTGGCCGGCGTGCCTGATGTAGATCTTGTTATAGTAATTGCACACGGTCTGGTCGAACAGACCTATTTCCATTACTAAACCTCGGTATTTATAACCTGTATCACTATATTACATGGGTTTAACATTGCGTGACGGCTTCCACCGAGCCACGGACATGTCCGTTGCTTAGTTTGGGGCAGTCCTGCTCTGCTACACACATTTAACATGGCGGAACAGGTTGTACAGCTCAGCAACGAGGACATCGGGCTCTCCGTCGCTGTTTAGTATTGAATCGCTACGTTGACATTATTTCACATAGCGTGACAGTGTCGACATTGGTTACGGACATCTCGCACAGTACGTCCGCACTGCCGCGGGTGCCGTATGTCTGCTTTGGGCGGCGGACAGGCATTATGCTGTGCCATTATGTCTGGGAATATATGGTTTCTTTCCATAGATGATATAGCATACTAGCAATGACCCGCGTCTAGGTGTGGGTACTGTAGGTGTGGCCTTAGGTCAGGTGGTGCCCTAGGCAAAAGGACTCCATGGTGCCCCCACCACATCACCCGCTTCCCCCATCCTGGTCTACCTACACCGAATAAAGGCTGGAAAGGTGCCCCTAGCAGAGCGTCGCCCTAGGCAGCTGCCTCCTTGGCCTATGCCTAAGGCCGGCTATGTGTGTGGTCCCTTGGGCGTTAGCCTCGGGAACGCACCACGTCTGCCATGGGTATGTCTAGCATCACCCACATCCAGGTGTGGTTTATTGCTATGATGTTCCATGTGTACGGACACGTGTGTTTGGACAACATACAATAGCTTCTGCTATTGGCATACAATGCTGTGGTTGGTGCCGGTTACCATACATATGGCTTTCTCAAAAGCCGACTTCACACTTCTAAACACTAGTATGGTCTCCTTTAAGGCCCCTGAGCCAGTGGTAAACATTACTCAAGCCACTGAATCACTTACATATGCCTTCTACCAGCACCTATAGGACTGCATGGATCAGGCAATCCCTTACACAACTGTGACTCTTTGTACCAAAGCCAAGCATCCAGTCTGGTGTACCCCAGCCATACACAAGCTCTACAATGAAAGGAGGTAGCTACTACAAGACAGAGCAGAATCCTTGTAAGGTATGACACCCTTGCTCATTATATGTGAAGAACTACAAGCGCTCATGACATCATCCAGGGCAAATCCGACAAATATATCACCAAGGACTCGACAGACAATCATACGGCCTTCTTTAGCTATGTTGGACACCTGGGAGGACACTCCCAGATATGCTCGGACTGGGTTCAGAATGATGTGAAGTTTACTGAACCTACACACATTGCCAACATACTGGCTGACAGGTTCGGTGCAAACATCTCTCGCCCCTCCCCCCCACATGGAGAGATCTCTGTACCAGAGGATTGTGGCTCCCGAAACATCTGTAACACACAGGTGGGAAATGCTCTCCCCAAGGCAGTAAACACAGCATCCATGGGACCAGATGGTGTCCCGGCTGTGTACTCCATGAACTCATTGAGGAATTAGACCCACAGTTAGGACAGCTGTTTAATCTTAGCCTCACCTCAGGTAACGTACCCAAGTTGTGGCGCACGGCGACTGTAGTCCCACTTCACAGGGGCAGTGCCTCCACTGACCCTGGTAATTACCGTCCCATTAGCTTGACAAGCCTTATCTGCAAAGCCATGGAGAAGGATCATAATGGAACTCATAGATGAAGACATAGGGGACTTGCATACTTTGCATCCAACCCAGTTTGGCTTGGTCAAAGGCAGATCATGCATTTTAAACTTGGTTGACTTTTTAGGAACAGTCACCGAGGCCATTGATGAGGGTCAGGCAGTCCATACAGCCTACCTCGACCTGGCAAAGGCCTTCAACACAATACCCCCCCCTCAGGTATCATTGATAAACCCATCGGCTTGGATGTGAACTTGTACATCGCAGGATGGGTTGCAAACTGGCTAGGTGACAGAACCCACACGGTCATAGTTGCTGGCACCATGTCAGACTCACAGCCGGTCACAGGCGGTGTCCCACCAGGCTAAGTCCTGGGTCCACTCTTTTTCAGCATCTACATTTCCAAAGTACAAGCAAACACAGGGGGGGTTATGGCTGACAATGTTTGCAGATGACTGCGAACTGGGTGCCATAGTGGGACGCACATCTGACACAGATATCCTTCAGAAGGGCCTCACTGATATGGATATCTGGTGCCAGGGACATGGCCTACAGCTAAATGCCGGGAAATGCATAGTCATACCCTTCAGGAAGAACAAGGTTACCCCTAGATGCCATATAGGTGGCAATCCACTGAGCACAGAGGGAGTTACCAGGGATCTGGGGACCCAGGTTGTCAGTAACTGTTCGTTCGACACACACGTTGCTAACGTAGTTAGGTAGACCTTCTACATTGCCCACCTGATCATGCAGGGATTCACATCTAGATCAGGGGAGGTCATCGTCTCCTTGTACTCATCACTCATTAGACCTATGATTGAGTACAATGCCCCATTCGGAAGGTATCTGACCCGACACCTGCAGCAGCTGGGAAGGCCCCATAAGTTCATCATCAAACGGATGCAGGGTCTCAGGAATATGTGTCATGCTGCCCGACTGAAAGGACTCCTGCTCCATTCAGTCACATACCACTTGCTCAGTGGTGACCTGTGCATGACATACAAGGCCATGTCGACCCATATTTGATGACTATGCTTCACCTAATGAATCTACATCCCTCAGAACCACAGGGGCAGGTGACGTGAACCTTGACACGGTCATTAATAGAATGTGCTGGAGGGACAGATTCATCACCCAGACACTCACTATGCTGTGGAACAACATCCCAGTACATGTGAGGCAGAGCACCTCGCTGGCCTTGTTTGAGGGGGATCTTGACCAATGGATGGGAGATTGCAGATATACCCCAGGGATTACTTCAATGTCACTGCTTGACAGAGGTACAGCAATATAATAGGTATTGTTTTCTTCGGACTGGAGGGGTGGCAAAGGCAACATAACTATGGGCTAGGGTTATAGCTGCCCTTGGGCAGATAGCCTACTATGTACCTATGGACCTATGAACCTATGTTCATAGTTTGTCCCATTCACACTTGTCTATTCCCTGTCCTCATTCGTATGTGTATATTTCTGTGGCACATGATTGAACTATGTATTACCTGCAGGTATGCTGTGTACAGTGCACATACGTCATGGTTGATTACAGTGTATCTGTGTACCTACCTCTGTGATACTGAGGACTACCACACATCCTTCACAGCATTACATGCATATGTCCATACTATTATTCGTTGGCCCGTGGGGGGTTGTTAGGGCAACGGTTACACGTGTCCCTGTTCGTGCACGCATCATGGTGGTCTTTGACCAGCCTCTGTTGCTATCGTGGGATGGACGGTGGTGTTGGTGTGTGTTTGGGTTGTGTTTCCACTGCCGGTACATCTGTGGGGGGTGAGGTTGGCACATGTTCCTCTTTGCAGGGAGCCCCATCCTGGACATTTGTGTCATGCATCAACACTTGGCACATGCCATATGTCCTGTGATATTCCCACAGTCATGTATGCCTTCCTGCATTACTACTGCGTGTTACTGGCAGTTTGTATCTGGTATGCATGGCTATTATGTTGGATAGCTTGGCCTATTCCCATGCTATGACATACCCATTCATCCAGGCATATACATGTTATTCCATCCTTTGCATTGGCCGTGGGTGTTTGGCCATCCGGCAATGCTATTCTCAACGTGTGATGTCCCACCTTCACCTTCTGTGCATGTGGCACCCTGTTGGGGCGTCCTGCTTGGTGGGCAGATGTTCCGCCATATGTGTCGTGTTTGACATGTCTGCATAGCTAATCATCAGTATGGTGGCTGAACATACTGCCTTGTCCAGATGTGTACAGTTATGGGCACCGTGGCATGTGAACGCCTATGGGGTTTCAACAGGTCCATACCACATGCGGGATGTACACATTCTGCCGACACATTCACATGCAGCCATTTGGATATCAGTACCTGAGGTGGGATGTTGACATGTGGGGTACATATTTGCCCGCGTGGCACTGCCTAGGACAATACTTCATACTACATTTGAGGTATACCCATTGTTGGTAGGTCTGCAGCTGCGCAAGGCTGCTAGCTGGGTTGGGTGCACGGTCGTACATGGGTGTGGGTTACGTGCTATGATGGGGCTGTTGTGTATTACATTTGCATGCATGGGTTCTGCGTCTTGATATTACGCTTTGGCATACGCCGTCCTATGTGTATGTGACGGGCACATTGCTGGGTGTAGTACATGTTGCTATGCACATGTTTGTCTGTGTTTAGGGTATCTGGTTTCCTTCTGGTTGTTATATCGACACGGCTGCCCGGCTGTGTACTCTCACTACTGCTGGTGACCATGCCCATGGGGCTACTTGTGTGTAGGTGCGGCGCGCTGACATGCTGCGGTACACCTTCACTGGGTATGCCCACTGACAGTGCATTGCGTGACGGACACGGTATTACGCGTATCCTTTGTTCCTTGGACGGGTACAATTTGGACTTCGTGGGTTAATGTTTGGTTCTCCGTTTTGTGTGAACGGGTACTATGTTGCATACTCTGCATACGTTTCATTATCCACAGACCCTGGCTGGTGTGGTTACTATTGCAGGCGGCCTGTGACAGTCAGCTCTTTAGGTTAAACAAAATCCACCAAAAGAAAGCAACAAATGATATGTAAATAGAAGGCAACCAAGTACAACCAAACAACAGTAGTAGCATGTACTTGCTCACTCGGAGCAACAACCTCATTCACCACAGAGCCTGTCACAGACAACAAACAACATACTACCAAGGTGTCGAATTTTCAACAGAGTAACAAAAATTCTTCATATGCTAGAACACTGTTTAACGGGGCATCTGGTATCAATTCTAAAGCTCAGGAAGATATCGGGCCTTGCAGTATTAAAGACTGTTTGACTGTGACAGGCTCTGTGGTGAATGAGGTTGTTGCTCCGAGTGAGCAAGTACATGCTACTACTGTTGTTTGGTTGTACTTGGTTGCCTTCTATTTACATATCATTTGTTGCTTTCTTTTGGTGGATTTTGTCTGTTCTTGGTTTTTTGAGCACCTTCATTGCTGTTCTGTGTTATTTAGTGCTCGCACCATGTTGGAAGCAACTGAAGATCCATTGTTGAATCTTACCATTCATGCGACACCTTCTACTGAAGCCGGTAATTCTGACCTGAGCAAGTTATTTTTTGCGACTCTGACGGAAATTAAAGATTCTTTAAAATATTTGGTTAGCAAAGCAAATGACACTGATACTGCTGCTATTGTTAGAGTTTCCAGTCCTGGAGACTCTTTTCATGAGATGGAAACAGTTATTGACCTTCGGAAATCACCGCAGGCAGCGATGAACTCAAATTTTGATGAAAAACAACCACGCATTATTGGTCGGGGAGCGTTTGCTCGTTTTTTAGACCATGCGGATAATCCATTCAATGGTTCTGGTAACCGCTTTGGCCCTTTTAACAATGAGGACTTTAACACTAAACGTGAACAACTGGTCAGACTTCTGAAAAGGTACAATTCAATTGATTTAGAGAATTGTTACTTTAAACGGTGTATTGACCTTAAAATAGTTCCAAAGGGGCTTCGCTTCTTTAAGTGTCCTAATGGTGTCCACCTTGGTGATCCGATGTTTGACACTCTTGTTGCTTTTTTCAACGATGCAGGTTTACGTTTTTTACAACTATTAGTTGAAAATAATGTGACAAAGATGGAGTTACTTAAAAAAGAAATTGCTAACCTTGAAAATTATTTTAAACAAAAGTTGTTTGGGGATAATTTTGACAACTTTTTTAACCAAACAACTAGTGACATTGAACAACATTGTACCAAAGTTATTAATAGGAAGCAAGCAAAGTTGATGCGTGATATTTCTTATAATAACAAAACTGCTTTTGATAACTTTTCCACTATTAATAGATTTAACAAACAACATACTACCAAGGTGTCGAATTTTCAACAGAGTAACAAAAATTCTTCATATGCTAGAACACTGTTTAACGGGGCATCTGGTATCAATTCTAAAGCTCAGGAAGATATCGGGCCTTGCAGTATTAAAGACTGTTTGACTGTGACAGGCTCTGTGGTGAATGAGGTTGTTGCTCCGAGTGAGCAAGTACATGCTACTACTGTTGTTTGGTTGTACTTGGTTGCCTTCTATTTACATATCATTTGTTGCTTTCTTTTGGTGGATTTTGTCTGTTCTTGGTTTTTTGAGCACCTTCGTTGCTGTTCAGCACTTTAGGTTGCTCATCGCCTGCTGGCTTGGCCACGCCTACGGGCGCATCCTACTTGGGCTCGTGCACGTGCCCTCTGCACGTGTCTGTGGTTGCGGCGCGCACTTATTACTATTCATGTGGCGCTGCTATGCCGATTATACACTGCACTGCCGGCGCAAGCCTTACACCAGCCTTGCGCCGAGCTTCATGAATCCCGGGGAATGTTTAAAAGTCAAAAGCAATGTTTTTATTATGTTAACTGGACTACAATACAGTGTGCATCTGACCATGATCCCTTTGTAAATTTGACACTGGAGTGCTCTGATAAAGTGTGCCATGTGAGTGTGGTTTGGGGGTGATAGCAGCAGTTGGAAGTGGTAGGAGAAATAAATAAAAAAAAGAAAATGAATAGGGACTTTTTCTTACAGGTACAACTATGATAAATTGTCCCCGGAATTCATTAAACTCTGTGCAGGAATAGAGCAGATTGTGGCGGTGTAGAACAGCAGCACGCCTTGCATATTAATGAAGGGACACTGCTGTACTCTCTACATGGACACGATCCATGTATGAGCGCAGGGGGCATGTCCGAGCATTGCTCACACAGTACACATGCCCCCTGCACTCTAGAATTGCCGTATGGCAATTCTAAAGCAAGTAACAGTGTCCGTGGACAAAATACAGAAGCACAGCCCCCCACAACATAGCTCTCAACTGGCCAGATGTTCGCAGAATGTCCAGAGTTTTCTCTTATATTTTTGGCCTTCCCCTAATAAAACCTCCTAATGTCTGGCAAATCATTCTGACTATCTAAGGATTAAAGTCATTAAATAGTGACATACATTTGAGTTGCATTAACTTATAGCCTTCAGACAATAAATTGAATTATCCTAGCAGTTTTCTAAGTTTATAAGAGTAATGTTACACATTCTATTTTTTTTTCCATCCCCAATAAAGTTTAAACATAGCTGAGCAGGTGTGCACATTGCGCAGCTATGCATAGCATGACTTAAACACTCGAAGGAGCTAAATAAAACTAGACAGCCAAAATAGTCCAAGTGAAATAGTGTAGTGGTTAGAGCTTTCTTTTAGTATGCAGGCATTCACGGTTTGAAACCCAATATAGGCCATTCAGTTTTATTTGTGAAAACAGCACTAAAAGTATATTTTCCTAGAAATAGGTAGTGAATAATATAAACCAGGGTAGTGTAGCAGGTACAAATAGGTGTCAGTGAGTACAGATGTTACACCCCCATGTAAACGCAAATGTCCCATACAGTATAGCCACAAAAAAATGTAATGAAAGCACATAAAATGATAATAATAATTAATAATAATCATGATAATAATGATAGTCCATAAAATGAAAGCTGAACAACACTAAACTGTCCTCTGCTATGCTTAGCTTGAGTAAGCATTGCTTAAATTGGTATGCTTAGCAATAATTAGTGTAGCTAAGTGGATTTGCGCACTGGTAGCAGTGCTTAGAATCTATCCTTTTAAAGAATGCTTATCTGTGCTAAGTGGGTTTGCCCTCGCTTAACTTAGCTCAGCATATTCAAAGCCATTCAATCACGGCAAAGGGTGGGAAATCAGCCCTATTTAAACCTCGCAGGTGGAAAAACAGCTCATAACCAGTTGTAGCTCCCCACTGCAGGCACTATGGCTGGTGTTGGTGAAGGTGTGCACTATCGTGCGCAACACTGGGGCATTCAGGAGTGCAGGATCATGGTTGGACTCCTAGTATAAAATCATGAAGAGAGACTGCTGCAGGACCAGTACTAGGGCTCCTGATACAAAGCAGA